>NW_026735589.1:0-115430 GCF_949786415.1 Peromyscus eremicus | reverse complement strand
AAGGCGAGCTAGCGTTTGTTTCCCAGTCCTAAATGGAGTTGAATCACATGCAGGTTTTGGTCCTATGAGCAAGAGTTGTTTTCTGGTAAGGAAAGTCACTATTGCGCTCCCATTGCCATACACAGTGCAAAAAGCACTCGCGTCTGTTCCCAGCAAGTACAGTGTATTGGACTGAAGAGGAGCTACTGTTATGTCAGTTTCCTAAGCAGAATTGAACTAGATATGGCCGTGTGTGTAGGAAGCACAGTTCTTTTGTTCTGAGCAAGCTCACTGTTCGGACCCCATAGGAAACACTGTAGAGTGGAAGAGTGCTCTATTCTCAAAGCAGAGTGTGTTTCTTGTAAGGCAAGCTAGCGTTTTTTTTCCAACTCCTAAATGGAGTTGAATCACATGCAGTTTTTGGTCCTACTAGCAAGATTTGTTTTCTGGTAAGAAGAGTCACTATTACGCTCCCATTGCCATACATAGTGAAAATAGCACTCGTGTCTTTTCCCAGCAAGTACAGTGAATTGGACTGAAGAGGAGCTACTGTTCTTGTCAGTTTCCTAAGCAGAGTTGAACTAGATATGGCCCGTGAGTGTAGGAAGAACAGTTCTTTTGTTCTGAGCAAGCTCACTGTCGGACACCATAGGAAACACAGTGGAGAAGAATGCTCTTTTCTCAAAAACAGACTGTGTTTCTTGTAAGGCGAGCTAGCGTTTGTTTCCCAGTCCTAAATGGAGTTGAATCCCATGCAGTTTCTGGTCCTATGAGCAAGAGTTGTTTTCTGGTAAAAAAAATCATTATTGCGCTCCCATTGTCATACTCAGGACAAATAGCACTGGCGTCTGTTCCCAGCAAGTACAGTGTATTGGACTGAAGAGGAGCTACTGTTCTTGTCAGTTTCCTAAGCAGAGTTGAACTAGATATGGGCCGTTTGTGTAGGAAGCACAGTTCTTTTGTTCTGAGCAAGCTCACTGTTCAGACCCCATAGGAAACACAGTAGAGTAGAAGACGGCTCTTTTCTCAAAAACAGAGTGTGTTTCTTGTAAGGCGAGCTAGTCTTTGTTTCCCAGTCTTAAATGGAGTTGAATCATATGCAATTTCTGGATCTAGGAGCAAGAGTTGTTTTCTGGTAAAAAGAGTCAGTATTGTGCCCCATTGTCATACACAGAGCAAATAGCACAGGGTCTGTTCCCAGCATGTACAGTGTATTGGACTGAAGAGGAGCTACTGTTATTTTCAGTTTCCTAAGCAGAGTTGAACTAGATATGGCCCGTGTGTGTAGGAAGCACAGTTTTTTTTTTCTGAGCATGCTCACTGTTCTGGCCCTATAGGAAACACAGGAGAGTAGAAGAGTGCTCTTTTCTTAAAAGCAGAGTGTGTTTCTTGTAAGGCGAGCTAGCGTTTGTTTCCCAGTCCTAAATGAAGTTGAATCACATGCAGTTTCTGGTCCTATGAGCAAGAGTTTTTTTCTGGTTAGAAGAGTCACTGTTGCGCTCCCACTGTCATACACAGGGCAAATAGCACTGGAGTCTGTTCCCAGCAAGTACAGTGTATTGGACTGAAGAGGATCTACTGTTCTTGTCAGTTTCCTAAGCAGAATTGAACTAGATATGGCCGTGTGTGTAGGAAGCACAGTTCTTTTGTTCTGAACTAGCTCACTGTTTTGGCCCTATAGGAAACACAGTAGAGTAGAAGAGTGATCTTTTGTCTAAAGCAGAGTGTGTTTCTTGTAAGGTGAGCTAGCGTTTGTTTCCCAGTCCTAAATGGAGTTGAATCACATGCAGGTTTTGGTCCTATGAGCAAGAGTTGTTTTCTGGTAAGGAAAGTCACAATTGCGCTCCCATTGCCATACACAGTGCAAAAAGCACTCGCGTCTGTTCCCAGCAAGTACAGTGTATTGGACTGAAGAGGAGCTACTGTTATGTCAGTTTCCTAAGAAGAATTGAACTAGATATGGCCGTGTGTGTAGGAAGCACAGTTCTTTTGTTCTGAGCAAGATCACTGTTCGGACCCCATAGGAAACACTGTAGAGTAGAAGAGTGCTCTTTTCTCAAAAGCAGATTGTGTTTCTTGTAAGGCGACCTAGCGTTTGTTTCCCAGTCCTAAATGGAGTTGAATCCCATGCAGTTTCTGGTCCTACGAGCAAGAGTTGTTTTCTGTAAGAACAGTCACTATTGCGCTCCCATTGTCATACACAGGGCAAATAGCATTGGTGTCTGTTCCCAGCATGGACAGTGTATTGGACATAAGAGGATCTACTGTTCTTGTCAGTTTCCTAAGCAGAATTGAACTACATATGGCCGTGTGTGTAGGAAGCACAGTTCTTTTGTTCTGAGCAAGCTCACTGTTCTGGCCCTATAGGAAACACAGTAGAGTAAAAGAGTGCTCTTCTCTCAAAAGCAGAGTGTGTTTCTTGTAAGGCAAGCAAACATTTGTTTCCCAGTCTTAAGTGGAGTTGAATCACCTTCAGTTATTGGTCCTACAAGCAAGAGTTGTTTTCTGGTAAGGAAAGTCACTATTGTGATCCCATTTCCATACACAGTACAAATAGCACTCGCATCTGTTCCCAGCATGTAAAGTGTATTAGACTGAAGAGGAGCTACTGTTCCTGTCAGTTTCCTAAACAGAGTTGAACTAGATAAGGCCCCTGAGTGTTGGAAGCACAGTTCTTTTGTTCTGAGCAAGCTCAATGTTCGGACACCATAGGAAACACTGTTGAGTAGAAGACTGCTCTTTTCTCAAAAGCAGAGTGTGTTTCTTGTAAGGCGAGCTAGAGTTTGTTTCCCTGTCCTAAATGGAGTGGAATCACATGCAGTTTCTGGTCCTATGAGCAAGAGTTTTTTTCTGGTAAGAAGAGTTACTATTGCGTTCCCATTGTCATACTCAGGGAAAATAACACTGGTGTCTGTTCCCAGCATGTACAGTGTATTGGACTGAACAGGATCTACTGTTCTTGTCAGTTTCCTAAGCAGAATTGAACTAGATATGGCCGTGTGTGTAGGAAGAACAGTTCTATTGTTCTGAGCAAGCTCACTGTTCTGGCACTATAGGAAACACAGTAGAGTAGAAGAGTGATCTATTCTCAAAAGCAGAGTTTGTTCCTTGTAAGGCAAGCTAGCATTCGTTTCTCAGTCCTAAATGGAGTTGAATCACATGCTGTTTTTGGTCCTATGAGCAAGAGTTTTTTTCCGGTAAGGAAAGTCACTATTGTGATCCCATTTCCATACACAGTGCAAATAGCACTCCCGTCTGTTCCCAGCATGTAAAGTGTATTGGACTGAAGAGGATCTACTGTTCTTGTCAGTTTCCTAAGCAGAATTGAACTAGATATGGCCCGTGTGTGTAGGAAGCACAGTTCTTTTGTTGTGAGCAAGCTCACTGTTCTGGCCCTATAGGAAACACAGTAGAATAGAAGACTGCTCTTTTCTCAAAAGCAGAGTGTGTTTTTTATAAGGCGAGCTAGTGTTAGTTTCCCAGTTCTAAGTGGAGTTGAATCACGTTCAGTTTTTGGTCCTATGAGCAAGAGTTGTTTTCTGGTAAGGAAATTCACAATTGCACTCTCATTGCCATAAACATTGCAAATAGCACTCTCATCTGTTTTCAGCAAGTACAGTGTATTGGACTGAAAAGTCGCTACTGTTCTTGTCAGTTTCCTAAGCAGAGTTGAACTAGATATGACCCGTGTGTGTAGGAAGCACAGTTCTTTTTTTCTGAGCAAGCTCACTGTTCAGACCCCATAGGAAACACAGTAGAGTAGAAGAGTGCTCTTTCCTCAAAAGCAGAGTGTGTTTCTTGTAAGGCGAGCTAGTGTTTGTTTCCCAGTCAGAAATGGAGTTGAATCCCATGCAGTTTCTGGTCCTACGAGCAAGAGTTGTTTTCTGGTAAGAAGAGTCATTATTGCGCTCCCACTGCCATACACAGTGCAAATATCATTGGCGTCTGTTCCCAGCATGTACAGTGTATTGGACATAAGAGGATCTACTGTTCTTGTCAGTTTCCTAAGCAGAATTGAACTACATATGGCCGTGTGTGTAGGAAGCACAGTTCTTTTGTTCTGAGAAAGCTCACTGTTCTGTCCCTATAGGAAACACAGTAGAGTAGAAGACTGCTCTTTTCTCAAAAGCAGAGTGTGTTTCTTGTAAGCCAATCTAGCGTTTGTTTCCCAGTCCTAAGTGGAGTTGAATCACGTTCAGTTTTTGGTCCTAAAAGCAAGAGCTGTTTTCTGGTAAGGAAAGTCACTATTGTTCTCCTATTGCCATACACAGTGCAGATAGCACTCGCGTCTGTTCCCAGCAAGTACAGTGTATTGGACTGAAGAGGAGCTACTGTTCTTGTCAGTTTCCTATGTAGAGTTGAACTAGATATGGCCCATGTGTGTAGGAAGCACAGTTCTTTTCTTCTGATCAAGCTCAATATTCGGACCCCGTAGGAAACACAGTAGAGTATAAGACTGCTCTTTTCTCAAAAGCAGAGTGTGTTTCTTGTAAGCCAATCTAGCGTTTGTTTCCCAATTCTAAGTGGAGTTTAATCACGTTCAGTTAATGGTCCTACGAGCAAAAGATGTTTTCTGGTAAGAAAGTCACTATTGTGCTCCCTTTGCCATACACAGTGCAAATAGCACTCGCGTCTGTTCCCAGCAAGTATAGTGTATTGGACTGAAGAGTAGCTACTGTTCTTGTCAGTTTCCTAAGCAGAGTTGAACTAGATATGACCCGTGTGTGTAGGAAGCACAGTTCTTTTCTTCTGAGCAAGCTCACTGTTCTGGTCCTATAGGAAACACAGTAGAGTCGAAGACTGCTCTATTCTCAAAAGCAGAGTGTGTTTCTTGTAAGGTGAGCTAGCGTTTGTTTCCCAGTCTTAAATGGAGTTGAATCACATGCAGTTTCTGGTCCCACGAGCAAGAGTTGTTTTCTGGTAAGAAGAGTCACTATTGGGCTCCCATTGACAAACAGGGCAAATAGCACTCGCGTCTGTTTCCAGAAAGTACAGTGTACTGGACTAAAGAGGATCTAATATTCTTGTGAGTTTCCTAAGAAGGATTCAACTAGATATGGCCGTGTGTGTAGGAAGCACAGTTCTTTTGTTGTGAGCAAGCTCACTGTTCTGGTCCTATAGGAAACACAGTAGAGTAGAAGAGTGCTTTTTCTCAAAAGCAGAGTGTGTTTCTTGTAAGGCAAGCAAACATTTGTTTCCCAGTCTTAAGTGGAGTTGAATCACCTTCAGTTATTGGTCCTACAAGCAAGAGTTGTTTTCTGGTAAGGAAAGTCACTATTGTGATCCCATTTCCATACACAGTACAAATAGCACTCGCATCTGTTCCCAGCATGTAAAGTGTATTGGACTGAAGAAGAGCTACTGTTCCTGTCAGTTTCCTAAACAGAGTTGAACTAGATAAGGCCCCTGAGTGTAGGAAGCACAGTTCTTTTGTTCTGAGCAAGCTCAATGTTCGGACACCATAGGAAACATTGTAGAGTAGATGACTGCTCTTTTCTCAAAAGCAGAGTGTGTTTCTTGTAAGGCGAGCTAGAGTTTGTTTCCCTGTCCTAAATAGAGTGGAATCACATGCAGTTTCTGGTCCTATGAGCAAGAGTTTTTTTCTGGTTATAAGAGTTACTATTGCGTTCCCATTGTCATACTCAGGGAAAATAGCACTGGTGTCTGTTCCCAGCATGTACAGTGTATTGGACTGAAGAGGATCTACTGTTCTTGTCAGTTTCCTAAGCAGAATTGAACTAGATATGGCCGTGTGTGTAGGAAGCACAGTTCTATTATTCTGAGCAAGCTCACTGTTCTGGCACTATAGGAAACACAGTAGAGTAGAAGAGTGATCTATTCTCAAAAGCAGAGTTTGTTCCTTGTAAGGCGAGCTAGCGTTCGTTTCTGAGTCCTAAATGGAGTTGAATCACATGCTGTTTTTGTTCCTATGAGCAAAAGTTTTTTTCCGGTAAGGAAAGTCACTATTGTGATCCCGTTTCCATACACAGTGCAAATAGCACTCCCGTCTGTTCCCAGCATGTAAAGTGTATTGGACTGAAGAGGAGCTACTGTTCCTGTCAGTTTCCTAAGCAGAGTTGAACTAGATATGGCCCCTGAGTGTAGGAAGCACAGTTCTTTTGTTCTGAGCAAGCTCACTGTACGGACCCCATAGGAAACACAGGAGAGTAGAAGACTGCTCTTTTCTCAAAAGCAGAGTGTTTCTTGTAAGGCGAGCTAGCGTTTGTTTCCCAGTCCTAAATGGAGTTGAATCACATGCAGTTTCTGGTCCTACCAGCAAGAGTTGTTTTCTGGTAAGAAAAGTTACTATTGCGCTGTCATTGTCATAGAGAGGGCAAATAGCACTGGCGTCTGTTCCCATCATGTACAGTGTGTTGGACTGAAGAGGATCTACTGTTCTTGTCAGTTTCCTAAGCAGAGTTGAACTAGATATGGCCCGTGTGTGTAGGAAGCACAGTGAACTTGTTCTGAGAATGCTCACTGTTCTGGCCCTATAGGAAACACATTAGAGTAGAAGAGTGCTCTTTTCTATAAAGCATAGTGTTATTCTTGTAAGCCGAGCTAGCGTTTGTTTCCCAGTCCTAAATGGAGTTGAATCACATGCAGTTTCTGGTCCTACCAGCAATAGTTGTTTTCTGGTAAGAAGAGTCACTATTGCGCTCCCATTGTCATACACAGGGCAAATAGCACTGGTGTCTGTTCCCCGCAAGTACAGTGTATTGGACTAAAGAGGATCTACTGTTCTTGTCAGTTTCCTAAGCAGAATTGAACTAGATATGGCCCGTGTGTGTAGGAAGCCCAGTTCTTTTGTTCTGAGCAAGCTCACTGTTCTGGCCCTATAGGAAACACAGTAGAGTAGAAGACTGCTCTTTTCTCAAAAGCAGAGTGTGTTTTTTATAAGGCGAGCTAGCGTTAGTTTCCCAGTTCTAAGTGGAGTTGAATCACGTTCAGTTTTTGGTCCTATGAGCAAGAGTTGTTTTCTGGTAAGGAAATTCACTATTGCACTCTCATTGCCATAAACAGTGCAAATAGCACTCTCATCTGTTTTCAGCAAGTACAGTGTATTGGACTGAAGAGGAGCTACTGTTCTTGTCAGTTTCCTAAGCAGAGTTGAACTAGATATGACCCGTGTGTGTAGGAAGCACAGTTCTTTTTTTCTGAGCAAGCTCACTGTTCAGACCCCATAGGAAACACAGTAGAGTAGAAGAGTGCTCTTTCCTCAAAAGCAGAGTGTGTTTCTTGTAAGGCGAGCTAGTGTTTGTTTCCCAGTCAGAAATGGAGTTGAATCCCATGCAGTTTCTGGTCCTACGAGCAAGAGTTGTTTTCTGGTAAGAAGAGTCATTATTGCGCTCCCATTGCCATACACAGGGCAAATAGCACTGGCGTCTGGTCCCAGCATGTACAGTGTATTGGCCTGAAAACGAGCTACTGTTCTTGTCAGTTTCCTAAGCACAGTTGAACTAGATATGGCCCGTGTGGTAGGAAGCACAGTTCTTTTTTTCTGAGCAAGCTCACTGTTCGGACACTATAGGAAACACAGTAGAGTAGAAGAGTGCTCTTTTCTCAAAAGCAGAGTGTGTTTCTTGTAAGGCGAGCTAGTGTTTGTTTCCCAGTCAGAAATGGAGTTGAATCCCATGCAGTTTCTGGTCCTACGAGCAAGAGTTGTTTTCTGGTAAGAAGAGTCATTATTGCACTCCCATTGCCATACACAGTGCAAATATCAAATTGGTGTCTGTTCCCAGAATGTACAGTGTATTGGACTGAAGAGGAGCTACTGTTCTTGTCAGTTTCCTAAGCACAGTTGAACTAGATATGGCCCGTGTGTGTAGGAAGCACAGTTCTTTTGTTCTGAGCAAGCTCAATGTTTTGGCCATATAGGAAACACAGTAGAGTGGAAGAGTGATCATTTCTCAAAAGCAGAGTGTGTTTCTTGTAAGGCGAGCTAGTGTTTGTTTCCCAGTCCTAAATGGAGTTGAATCCCATGCAGTTTCTGGTCCTACGAGCAAGAGTTGTTTTCTGGTAAGAAGAGACATTATTGCGCTCCCAATGCCATACACAGTGCAAATATCATTGGCGCCTGTTCCCAGCATATACAGTGTATTCGACTGAAGAGGAGCTACTGTTCTTGTCAGTTACCTAAGCAGAGTTGAACTAGATATGGACCGTGTGTCTAGGAAGCACAGTTCTTTTGTTCAGAGCAAGCTAACTGTTCGGACTCCAAAGGAAACACAGTAGAGTAGAAGAGTGCTCTTTTCTCAAAAGCAGAGTGTGTTTCTTGTAAGGCGAGCTAGTGTTTGTTTCCCAGTCCTAAATGGAGTTGAATCACATGCAGTTTCTGGTCCTATGAGTAAGAGTTGTTTTCTGGTAAGAACAGTCACTATTGTGATCTCATTTCCATAAACAGTGCAAATAGCACTCGCGTCTGTTCCCAGCATGTACAGTGTTTTGGACTGAAGAGGAGCTACTGTTCTTGTCAGTTTCCTAAGCAGAATTGAACTAGATATGGCCGTGTGTGTAGGAAGCACAGTTCTTTTGTTCTGAGCAAGCTCACTGTTCGGACCCCATAGGAAACACTGTAGAGTGGAAGAGTGCTCTTTTCTCAAAGCAGAGTGTGTTTCTTGTAAGGCAAGCTAGCGTTTTTTTCCAAGTCCTAAATGGAGTTGAATCACATGCAGTTTTTGGTCCTACTAGCAAGATTTGTTTTCTGGTAATAAGAGTCACTATTGCGCTCCCATTGCCATACATAGTGAAAATAGCACTCGTGTCTTTTCCCAGCAAGTACAGTGAATTGGACTGAAGAGGAGCTACTGTTCTTGTCAGTTTCCTAAGCAGAGTTGAACTAGATATGGCCCGTGTGTGTAGGAAGAACAGTTCTTTTGTTCTGAGCAAGCTCACTGTCGGACACCATAGGAAACACAGTGGAGAAGACTGCTCTTTTCTCAAAAGCAGACTGTGTTTCTTGTAAGGCGAGCTAGCGTTTGTTTCCCAGTCCTAAATGGAGTTGAATCCCATGCAGTTTCTGGTCCTATGAGCAAGAGTTGTTTTTTGGTAAAAAAAAAATCATTATTGCTCTCCCATTGTCATACTCAGGGCAAATAGCACTGGCGTCTGTTTTCAGCAAGTACAGTGTATTGGACTGAAGAGGAGCTACTGTTCTTGTCAGTTTCCTAAGCAGAGTTGAACTAGATGTGGCCTGTGAGTGTAGGAAGCACAGTTCTTTTGTTCTCTGCATGCTCACTGTTCTGGCCATATAGAAAACACAGTAGAGTAGAAGAGTGCTCTTTTCTCTAAAGCAGAGTGTGTTTCTTGTAAGGCGAGCTAGCGTTTGTTTCCCAGTCCTAAATGGAGTTGAATCACATGCAGTTTTTGGTCCTACTAGCAAGAGTTGTTTTCTGGTAAGGAAAGTCACTATTGCGTTCCCATTGCCATACACAGTGCAAAAAGCACTCGCGTCTTTTCCCAGCAGGTACAGTGTATTAAACTGAATAGGAGCTACTGTTTTGTCAGTTTCCTAAGTAGAGTTGAACTAGATGTGGCCCATGTGTGTAGGAAGCACAGTTCTTTTGTTCTGAGCAAGCTCACTGTTCGGACCCCATAGGAAACACAGTAGAGAAGAAGAGTGCTGTTTTCTCAAATGCAGAGTGTGTTTCTTGTAAGGCGAGCTAGTGTTTGTTTTCCAGTCATAAATGGAGATGAATCCCATGCAGTTTCTGATCCTATGAGCAAGAGTTGTTTTCTGGTAAGAAGAGTCACTATTGCGCTCCCATTGTCATACACAGGGCAAATAGCACTGGTGTCTGTTCCCAGCATGCACAGTGTATTGGAGTGAAGAGGATCTACTGTTCTTGTCAGTTTCCTAAGCAGAATTGAACTAGATATGGCCCGTGTGTGTAGGAGGCACAGTTCTTTTGTTCTGAGCAAGCTCACTGTTCGGAACCCATAGGAAACACAGTAGAGAAGAAGAGTGCTCTTTTCTCAAATGCAGAGTGTGTTTCTTGTAAGGTGAGCTAGTGTTTGTTTCCCAGTCCTAAATTGAGTTGAATCCCATGCAGTTTCTGGTCCTACGCACAAGAGTTGTTTTCTGGTAAGGAAAGTCACTATTGTGCTCCCATTGTCATACATAGGGCAATTAGCACTGGCGTCAGTTCCCAGCATGTACAGTGTATTGGACTGAAGAGGAGCTACTGTTCTTGTCAGTATCCTAAGCAGATTTGAACTAGATATGGCCCGTGTGTGTAGGAGGCACAGTTCTTTTGATCTGAGCAAGCTTACTGTTCGGACCCCATAGGAAACACAGTAGAGTAGAAGAGTGGTCTTTTCTCAAAAGCAAAGTGTGTTTCTTGTAAGGCGAGCTAGCGTTTGTTTCCCAGTCCTAAATTGAGTTGAATCACATGCAGTTTCTGGTCCTCCAAGCAAGAGTTGTTTTCTGGTAAGAAGAGACACTATTGCGCTCCCCTTGTCATACACAGGGCAAATAGCACTGGCGTCTGTTCACAGCATGTACAGTGTATTGGACTGAAGAGGATCTACTGTTCTTGTCAGTTTCCTAAGCAGAATTGAACTAGATATGGCCGTGTGTGTAGGAAGCACAGTTCTATTGTTCTGAGCAATCTCACTGTTCTGGCACTATAGGAAACACAGTAGAGTAGAAGAGTGCTCTTTTCTCAAAAGCAGATTGTGTTTCTTATAAGGCGAGCTAGCGTTTGTTTCCCAGTCCTAAATGGAGTTGAGTCACACGCAGTTTCTGGTCCTATGAGCAAGAGTTATTTTCTGGTAAGAACAGTCACTATTGCGCTCCAATTGTCATACACAGGGCAAATAGCACTGGCGTCTGTTCCCAGCATGTACAGTGTATTGGACATAAGAGGATCTACTGTTCTTGTCAGTTTCCTAAGCAGAATTGAACTACATATGGCTGTGTGTGTAAGAAGCACAGTTCTTTTGTTCGGTACAAGCTCACTCTTCTGGCCCTATAGGAAACACAGTAGTGTAGAAGACTGCTCTTTTCTCAAAAGCAGAGTGTGTTTCTTGAAAGGCGAGATAGCCTTTGTTTCCCAGTCCTAAGTGGAGTTGAATCACGTTCAGTTTTTGGTCCAACAAGCAAGAGTTGTTTTCTGGTAAGGAAAGTCACTATTGTTCTCCTATTGCCATACACATTGCAAATAGCACTCGCATCTCTTCCCAGCAAGTACAGTGTATTGGACTGAAGAGGAGCTACTGTTCTTGTCAGTTTAATAAGTAGAGTTGAACTAGATATGGCCCATATGTGTAGGAAGCACAGTTCTTTTGTTCTGAGCAAGCTCAATGTTTGGACCCCATAGGAAACACAGTAGAGTAGAAGACTGCTCTTTCCTCAAAAGCAGAGTGTGTTTCTTGTCAGGCGAGCTAGATTTTGTTTCCCAGTCCTAAGTGGAGTTGAATCACATGCAGTTTCTGGTCCTACGAGCAAGAGTTGTTTTCTGGTAAGAAGAGTCACTATTGTGCTACCATTTCGATACACAGGGCAAATAGCACTGGGTCTGTTCCCAGCATGTACAGTGTATTGGACTGAAGAGGAGCTACTGTTATTTTCAGTTTCCTAAGCAGAGTTGAACTAGATATGGCCCGTGTGTGTAGGAAGCACAGTTCTTTTTTTCTGAGCATGCTCACTGTTCTGGCCCAATAGGAAACACAGGAGAGTAGAAGAGTGCTCTTTTCTCAAAAGCCGAGTGTGTTTCTTGTATGGCGAGCAAGCGTTTGTTTCCCAGTCCTAAATGGAGTTGAATCACATGCAGTTTCTGGTCCTATGAGCAAGAGTTTTTTTCTGGTTAGAAGAGTCACTGTTGCGCTCCCACTGTCATACACAGGGCAAATAGCACTGGAGTCTGTTCCCAGCAAGTACAGTGTATTGGACTGAAGAGAATCTACTGTTCTTGTCAGTTTCCTAAGCAGAATTGAACTAGATAAGGCCGTGTATGTAGGAAGTACAGTTCTTTTGTTCTGAACTATCTCACTGTTTTGGCCCTATAGGAAACACAGTAGAGTAGAAGAGTGATCTTTTCTCTAAAGCAGAGTGTGTTTCTTGTAAGGCGAGCTAGCATTTGTTTCCCAGTCCTAAATTGAGTTGAATCACATGCAGTTTTTGGTCCTATGAGCAAGAGTTTTTTTCTGGTAAGGAAAGTCACTATTGCGCTTCCATTGCCATACACAGTGCAAAAAGCACTCGCGTCTGTTCCCAGCAAGTACAGTGTATTGGACTGAAGCGGAGCTACTGTTCTTGTCAGTTTCCTAAGCAAATTTGAACTAGATATGGCCCGTGTGTGTAGGAAACACAGTTCTTTTGTTCTGAGCAAGCTCACTATTCGGACCCCATAGGAAACACAGTAAAGTAGAAGAGTGCCCTTTTTTCAAAAGCAGATTGTGTTTCTTGTAAGGCGAGCTAGCGTTTGTTTCCCAGTCCTAAATGGAGTTGAATCACATGCAGATTCTGGTCCTACGTGCAAGAGATTTTTCTTGTAAGAAGAGTCACCATTGTGCTCCCATTGTCATTCACAGGGCAAATAGCACTCGCATCTGTTCCCACCAAGTACAGTGTATTGGAATGAAGAGGAGATACTGTTATGTCAGTTTCCTATGCAGAATTGAACTAGATATGGCCGTGTGTGTAGGAAGCACCGTTCTTTTGTTCTGAGCAAGCTCACTGTTCGGACCCCATAGGAAACACTGTAGAGTGGAAGAGTGCTCTTTTCTCAAAAGCAGAGTGTGTTTCTTGTAAGGCGAGCTAGTGTTTTTTTTCAAGTCCTAAATGGAGTTGAATCACATGCAGTTTTTGGTCCTACCAGCAAGAGTTGTTTTCTAGTAAGAAGAGTCACTATTGTGCTCCCATTGCCATACATAGTGAAAATAGCACTCGTGTCTTTTCCCAGCAAGTACAGTGAATTGGACTGAAGAGGAGCTACTGTTCTTGTCAGTTTCCTAAGCAGAGTTGAACTAGATATGGCCCGTGTGTGTACGAAGAACAGTTCTTTTGTTTTGAGCAAGCTCACTGTCGGACACCATAGGAAACACAGTGGAGTAGAAGACTGCTCTTTTCTCAAAAGCAGACTGTGTTTCTTGTAAGGCGAGCTAGCGTTTGTTTCCCAGTCCTAAATGGAGTTGAATCCCATGCAGTTTCTGGTCCTATGAGCAAGAGTTGTCTTCTGGTAAAAAAAATCATTATTGCGCTCCCATTGTCATACTCAGGGCAAATAGCACTGGCGTCTGTTCCCAGCAAGTACAGTGTATTGGACTGAAGAGGAGCTACTGTTCTTGTCAGTTTCCTAAGCAGAGTTGAACTAGATATGGGCCGTTTGTGTAGGAAGCACAGTTCTTTTGTTCTGAGCAAACTCACTGTTCAGACCCCATAGGAAACACAGTAGAGTAGAAGACGGCTCTTTTCTCAAAAACAGAGTGTGTTTCTTGTAAGGCGAGCTAGTCTTTGTTTCCCAGTCCTAAATGGAGTTGAATCATATGCAATTTCTGGATCTAGGAGCAAGAGTTGTTTTCTGGTAAAAAGAGTCACTATTGCGCCCCATTGTCATACACAGGGCAAATAGCACTGGAACTGTTCCCAGCATGTACAGTGTATTGGACTGAAGAGGAGCTACTGTTATTTTCAGTTTCCTAAGCAGAGTTGAACTAGATATGGCCCGTGTGTGTAGGAAGCACAGTTCTTTTTTTCTGAGCATGCTCACTGTTCTGGCCCTATAGGAAACACAGGAGAGTAGAAGAGTGCTCTTTTCTCAAAAGCAGAGTGTGTTTCTTGTAAGGCGAGCTAGCGTTTGTTTCCCAGTCCTAAATGGAGTTGAATCACATGCAGTTTCTGGTCCTATGAGCAAGAGTTTTTTTCTGGTTAGAAGAGTCACTGTTGCGCTCCCACTGTCATACACAGGGCAAATAGCACTGGAGTCTGTTCCCAGCAAGTACAGTGTATTGGACTGAAGAGGATCTACTGTTCTTGTCAGTTTCCTAAGCAGAATTGAACTAGATATGGCCGTGTGTGTAGGAAGCACAGTTCTTTTGTTCTGAACTAGCTCACTGTTTTGGCCCTATAGGAAACACAGTAGAGTAGAAGAGTGATCTTTTGTCTAAAGCAGAGTGTGTTTCTTGTAAGGCGAGCTAGCGTTTGTTTCCCAGTCCTAAATGGAGTTGAATCACATGCAGGTTTTGGTTCTATGAGCAAGAGTTGTTTTCTGGTAAGGAAAGTCACTATTGCGCTCCCATTGCCATACACAGTGCAAAAAGCACTCGTGTCTGTTCCCAGCAAGTACAGTGTATTGGACTGAAGAGGCGCTACTGTTATGTCAGTTTCCTAAGCAGAATTGAACTAGATATGGCCGTGTGTGTAGGAAGCACAGTTCTTTTGTTCTGAGCAAGCTCACTGTTCGGACCCCATAGGAAACACTGTAGAGTGGAAGAGTGCTCTATTCTCAAAGCAGAATGTGTTTCTTGTAAGGCAAGCTAGCGTTTTTTTCCAACTCCTAAATGGAGTTGAATCACATGCAGTTTTTGGTCCTACTAGCAAGATTTGTTTTCTGGTAAGAAGAGTCACTATTACGCTCCCATTGCCATACATAGTGAAAATAGCACTCGTGTCTTTTCCCAGCAAGTACAGTGAATTGGACTGAAGAGGAGCTACTGTTCTTGTCAGTTTCCTAAGCAGAGTTGAACTAGATATGGCCCGTGTGTGTAGGAAGAACAGTTCTTTTGTTCTGAGCAAGCTCACTGTCGGACACCATAGGAAACACAGTGGAGAAGAATGCTCTTTTCTCAAAAACAGACTGTGTTTCTTGTAAGGCGAGCTAGCGTTTGTTTCCCAGTCCTAAATGGAGTTGAATCCCATGCAGTTTCTGGTCCTATGAGCAAGAGTTGTTTTCTGGTAAAAAAAATCATTATTGCGCTCCCATTGTCATACTCAGGACAAATAGCACTGGCGTCTGTTCCCAGCAAGTACAGTGTATTGGACTGAAGAGGAGCTACTGTTCTTGTCAGTTTCCTAAGCAGAGTTGAACTAGATATGGGCCGTTTGTGTAGGAAGCACAGTTCTTTTGTTCTGAGCAAGCTCACTGTTCAGACCCCATAGGAAACACAGTAGAGTAGAAGACGGCTCTTTTCTCAAAAACAGAGTGTGTTTCTTGTAAGGCGAGCTAGTCTTTGTTTCCCAGTCTTAAATGGAGTTGAATCATATGCAATTTCTGGATCTAGGAGCAAGAGTTGTTTTCTGGTAAAAAGAGTCACTATTGTGCCCCATTGTCATACACAGAGCAAATAGCACAGGGTCTGTTCCCAGCATGTACAGTGTATTGGACTGAAGAGGAGCTACTGTTATTTTCAGTTTCCTAAGCAGAGTTGAACTAGATATGGCCCGTGTGTGTAGGAAGCACAGTTTTTTTTTTCTGAGCATGCTCACTGTTCTGGCCCTATAGGAAACACAGGAGAGTAGAAGAGTGCTCTTTTCTTAAAAGCAGAGTGTGTTTCTTGTAAGGCGAGCTAGCGTTTGTTTCCCAGTCCTAAATGGAGTTGAATCACATGCAGTTTCTGGTCCTATGAGCAAGAGTTTTTTTCTGGTTAGAAGAGTCACTGTTGCGCTCCCACTGTCATACACAGGGCAAATAGCACTGGAGTCTGTTCCCAGCAAGTACAGTGTATTGGACTGAAGAGGATCTACTGTTCTTGTCAGTTTCCTAAGCAGAATTGAACTAGATATGGCCATGTGTGTAGGAAGCACAGTTCTTTTGTTCTGAACTATCTCACTGTTTTGGCCCTATAGGAAACACAGTAGAGTAGAAGAGTGATCTTTTGTCTAAAGCAGAGTGTGTTTCTTGTAAGGTGAGCTAGCGTTTGTTTCCCAGTCCTAAATGGAGTTGAATCACATGCAGGTTTTGGTCCTATGAGCAAGAGTTGTTTTCTGGTAAGGAAAGTCACAATTGCGCTCCCATTGCCATACACAGTGCAAAAAGCACTCGCGTCTGTTCCCAGCAAGTACAGTGTATTGGACTGAAGAGGAGCTACTGTTATGTCAGTTTCCTAAGAAGAATTGAACTAGATATGGCCGTGTGTGTAGGAAGCACAGTTCTTTTGTTCTGAGCAAGATCACTGTTCGGACCCCATAGGAAACACTGTAGAGTAGAAGAGTGCTCTTTTCTCAAAAGCAGATTGTGTTTCTTGTAAGGCGACCTAGCGTTTGTTTCCCAGTCCTAAATGGAGTTGAATCCCATGCAGTTTCTGGTCCTACGAGCAAGAGTTGTTTTCTGTAAGAACAGTCACTATTGCGCTCCCATTGTCATACACAGGGCAAATAGCATTGGTGTCTGTTCCCAGCATGGACAGTGTATTGGACATAAGAGGATCTACTGTTCTTGTCAGTTTCCTAAGCAGAATTGAACTACATATGGCCGTGTGTGTAGGAAGCACAGTTCTTTTGTTCTGAGCAAGCTCACTGTTCTGGCCCATTAGGAAACACAGTAGAGTAGAAGAGTGCTCTTCTCTCAAAAGCAGAGTGTGTTTCTTGTAAGGCAAGCAAACATTTGTTTCCCAGTCTTAAGTGGAGTTGAATCACCTTCAGTTATTGGTCCTACAAGCAAGAGTTGTTTTCTGGTAAGGAAAGTCACTATTGTGATCCCATTTCCATACACAGTACAAATAGCACTCGCATCTGTTCCCAGCATGTAAAGTGTATTAGACTGAAGAGGAGCTACTGTTCCTGTCAGTTTCCTAAACAGAGTTGAACTAGATAAGGCCCCTGAGTGTTGGAAGCACAGTTCTTTTGTTCTGAGCAAGCTCAATGTTCGGACACCATAGGAAACACTGTTGAGTAGAAGACTGCTCTTTTCACAAAAGCAGAGTGTGTTTCTTGTAAGGCGAGCTAGAGTTTCTTTCCCTGTCCTAAATGGAGTGGAATCACATGCAGTTTCTGGTCCTATGAGCAAGAGTTTTTTTCTGGTAAGAAGAGTTACTATTGCGTTCCCATTGTCATACTCAGGGAAAATAGCACTGGTGTCTGTTCCCAGCATGTACAGTGTATTGGACTGAACAGGATCTACTGTTCTTGTCAGTTTCCTAAGCAGAATTGAACTAGATATGGCCGTGTGTGTAGGAAGAACAGTTCTATTGTTCTGAGCAAGCTCACTGTTCTGGCACTATAGGAAACACAGTAGAGTAGAAGAGTGATCTATTCTCAAAAGCAGAGTTTGTTCCTTGTAAGGCAAGCTAGCATTCGTTTCTCAGTCCTAAATGGAGTTGAATCACATGCTGTTTTTGGTCCTATGAGCAAGAGTTTTTTTCCGGTAAGGAAAGTCACTATTGTGATCCCATTTCCATACACAGTGCAAATAGCACTCCCGTCTGTTCCCAGCATGTAAAGTGTATTGGACTGAAGAGGATCTACTGTTCTTGTCAGTTTCCTAAGCAGAATTGAACTAGATATGGCCCGTGTGTGTAGGAAGCACAGTTCTTTTGTTGTGAGCAAGCTCACTGTTCTGGCCCTATAGGAAACACAGTAGAATAGAAGACTGCTCTTTTCTCAAAAGCAGAGTGTGTTTTTTATAAGGCGAGCTAGTGTTAGTTTCCCAGTTCTAAGTGGAGTTGAATCACGTTCAGTTTTTGGTCCTATGAGCAAGAGTTGTTTTCTGGTAAGGAAATTCACAATTGCACTCTCATTGCCATAAACATTGCAAATAGCACTCTCATCTGTTTTCAGCAAGTACAGTGTATTGGACTGAAAAGGAGCTACTGTTCTTGTCAGTTTCCTAAGCAGAGTTGAACTAGATATGACCCGTGTGTGTAGGAAGCACAGTTCTTTTTTTCTGAGCAAGCTCACTGTTCAGACCCCATAGGAAACACAGTAGAGTAGAAGAGTGCTCTTTCCTCAAAAGCAGAGTGTGTTTCTTGTAAGGCGAGCTAGTGTTTGTTTCCCAGTCAGAAATGGAGTTGAATCCCATGCAGTTTCTGGTCCTACGAGCAAGAGTTGTTTTCTGGTAAGAAGAGTCATTATTGCGCTCCCATTGCCATACACAGGGCAAATAGCACTGGCGTCTGGTCCCAGCATGTACAGTGTATTGGCCTGAAAACGAGCTACTGTTCTTGTCAGTTTCCTAAGCAGAGTTGAACTAGATATGGCCCGTGTAGTAGGAAGCACAGTTCTTTTTTTCTGATCAAGCTCACTGTTCGGACACTATAGGAAACACAGTAGAGTAGAAGAGTGCTCTTTTCTCAAAAGCAGAGTGTGTTTCTTGTAAGGCGAGCTAGTGTTTGTTTCCCAGTCAGAAATGGAGTTGAATCCCATGCAGTTTCTGGTCCTACGAGCAAGAGTTGTTTTCTGGTAAGAAGAGTCATTATTGCACAACCATTGCCATACACAGTGCAAATATCAAATTGGTGTCTGTTCCCAGAATGTACAGTGTATTGGACTGAATAGGAGCTACTGTTCTTGTCAGTTTCCTAAGCACAGTTGAACTAGATATGGCCCGTGTGTGTAGGAAGCACAGTTCTTTTGTTCTGAGCAAGCTCAATGTTTTGGCCATATAGGAAACACAGTAGAGTGGAAGAGTGATCATTTCTCAAAAGCAGAGTGTGTTTCTTGTAAGGCGAGCTAGTGTTTGTTTCCCAGTCCTAAATGGAGTTGAATCCCATGCAGTTTCTGGTCCTACGAGCAAGAGTTGTTTTCTGGTAAGAAGAGACATTATTGCGCTCCCATTGCCATACACAGTGCAAATATCATTGGCGTCTGTTCCCAGCATATACAGTGTATTGGACTGAAGAGGAGCTACTGTTCTTGTCAGTTTCCTAAGCACAGTTGAACTAGATATGGCCCGTGTGTGTAGGAAGCACAGTTCTTTTGTTCTGAGCAAGCTCAATGTTTTGGCCATATAGGAAACACAGTAGAGTGGAAGAGTGATCATTTCTCAAAAGCAGAGTGTGTTTCTTGTAAGGCGAGCTAGTGTTTGTTTCCCAGTCCTAAATGGAGTTGAATCCCATGCAGTTTCTGGTCCTACGAGCAAGAGTTGTTTTCTGGTAAGAAGAGACATTATTGCGCTCCCATTGCCATTCACAGTGCAAATATCATTGGTGTCTGTTCCCAGCATATACAGTGTATTGGACTGAAGAGGAGCTACTGTTCTTGTCAGTTTCCTAAGCAGAGTTGAACTAGATATGGACCGTGTGGCTAGGAAGCACAGTTCTTTTGTTCAGAGCAAGCTAACTGTTCGGACTCCAAAGGAAACACAGTAGAGTAGAAGAGTGCTCTTTTCTCAAAAGCAGAGTGTGTTTCTTGTAAGGTGAGCTAGTGTTTGTTTCCCAGTCCTAAATGGAGTTGAATCACATGCAGTTTCTGGTCCTACGAGTAATAGTTGTTTTCTGGTAAGAACAGTCACTATTGTGATCTCATTTCCATAAACAGTGCAAATAGCACTCGCGTCTGTTCCCAGCATGTACAGTGTTTTGGACTGAAGAGGAGCTACTGTTCTTGTCAGTTTCCTAAGCAGAGTTGAACTAGATATGGCCCGTGTGTGTAGGAAGCACAGTTCTTTTGTTCTGAGCAAGCTCACTGTTCAGACCCCATAGGAAACACAGTAGAGTAGAAGAGTGCTCTTTTCTCAAAAGCAGAGTGTGTTTCTTGTAAGGCGAGCTAGTGTTTATTTCCCAGTCCTAAATGGAGTTGAATCCCATGCAGTTTCTGGTCCTACGAGCAAGAGTTGTTTTCTGGTAAGAAGAGTCATTATTGCGCTCCCACTGCCATACACAGTGCAAATATCATTGGCGTCTGTTCCCAGCATGTACAGTGTATTGGACATAAGAGGATCTACTGTTCTTGTCAGTTTCCTAAGCAGAATTGAACTACATATGGCCGTGTGTGTAGGAAGCACAGTTCTTTTGTTCTGAGAAAGCTCACTGTTCTGTCCCTATAGGAAACACAGTAGAGTAGAAGACTGCTCTTTTCTCAAAAGCAGAGTGTGTTTCTTGTAAGCCAATCTAGCGTTTGTTTCCCAGTCCTAAGTGGAGTTGAATCACGTTCAGTTTTTGGTCCTAAAAGCAAGAGCTGTTTTCTGGTAAGGAAAGTCACTATTGTTCTCCTATTGCCATACACAGTGCAGATAGCACTCGCGTCTGTTCCCAGCAAGTACAGTGTATTGGACTGAAGAGGAGCTACTGTTCTTGTCAGTTTCCTATGTAGAGTTGAACTAGATATGGCCCATGTGTGTAGGAAGCACAGTTCTTTTCTTCTGATCAAGCTCAATATTCGGACCCCGTAGGAAACACAGTAGAGTATAAGACTGCTCTTTTCTCAAAAGCAGAGTGTGTTTCTTGTAAGCCAATCTAGCGTTTGTTTCCCAATTCTAAGTGGAGTTTAATCACGTTCAGTTAATGGTCCTACGAGCAAAAGATGTTTTCTGGTAAGAAAGTCACTATTGTGCTCCCTTTGCCATACACAGTGCAAATAGCACTCGCGTCTGTTCCCAGCAAGTATAGTGTATTGGACTGAAGAGTAGCTACTGTTCTTGTCAGTTTCCTAAGCAGAGTTGAACTAGATATGACCCGTGTGTGTAGGAAGCACAGTTCTTTTGTTCTGAGCAAGCTCACTGTTCTGGTCCTATAGGAAACACAGTAGAGTCGAAGACTGCTCTATTCTCAAAAGCAGAGTGTGTTTCTTGTAAGGTGAGCTAGCGTTTGTTTCCCAGTCTTAAATGGAGTTGAATCACATGCAGTTTCTGGTCCCACGAGCAAGAGTTGTTTTCTGGTAAGAAGAGTCACTATTGGGCTCCCATTGACAAACAGGGCAAATAGCACTCGCGTCTGTTTCCAGAAAGTACAGTGTACTGGACTAAAGAGGATCTACTATTCTTGTGAGTTTCCTAAGAAGGATTCAACTAGATATGGCCGTGTGTGTAGGAAGCACAGTTCTTTTGTTGTGAGCAAGCTCACTGTTCTGGTCCTATAGGAAACACAGTAGAGTAGAAGAGTGCTTTTTCTCAAAAGCAGAGTGTGTTTCTTGTAAGGCAAGCAAACATTTGTTTCCCAGTCTTAAGTGGAGTTGAATCACCTTCAGTTATTGGTCCTACAAGCAAGAGTTGTTTTCTGGTAAGGAAAGTCACTATTGTGATCCCATTTCCATACACAGTACAAATAGCACTCGCATCTGTTCCCAGCATGTAAAGTGTATTGGACTGAAGAAGAGCTACTGTTCCTGTCAGTTTCCTAAACAGAGTTGAACTAGATAAGGCCCCTGAGTGTAGGAAGCACAGTTCTTTTGTTCTGAGCAAGCTCAATGTTCGGACACCATAGGAAACATTGTAGAGTAGAAGACTGCTCTTTTCTCAAAAGCAGAGTGTGTTTCTTGTAAGGCGAGCTAGAGTTTGTTTCCCTGTCCTAAATAGAGTGGAATCACATGCAGTTTCTGGTCCTATGAGCAAGAGTTTTTTTCTGGTTAGAAGAGTTACTATTGCGTTCCCATTGTCATACTCAGGGAAAATAGCACTGGTGTCTGTTCCCAGCATGTACAGTGTATTGGACTGAAGAGGATCTACTGTTCTTGTCAGTTTCCTAAGCAGAATTGAACTAGATATGGCCGTGTGTGTAGGAAGCACAGTTCTATTGTTCTGAGCAAGCTCACTGTTCTGGCACTATAGGAAACACAGTAGAGTAGAAGAGTGATCTATTCTCAAAAGCAGAGTTTGTTCCTTGTAAGGCAAGCTAGCATTCGTTTCTCAGTCCTAAATGGAGTTGAATCACATGCTGTTTTTGTTCCTATGAGCAAAAGTTTTTTTCCGGTAAGGAAAGTCACTATTGTGATCCCGTTTCCATACACAGTGCAAATAGCACTCCCGTCTGTTCCCAGCATGTAAAGTGTATTGGACTGAAGAGGAGCTACTGTTCCTGTCAGTTTCCTAAGCAGAGTTGAACTAGATATGGCCCCTGAGTGTAGGAAGCACAGTTCTTTTGTTCTGAGCAAGCTCACTGTACGGACCCCATAGGAAACACAGGAGAGTAGAAGACTGCTCTTTTCTCAAAAGCAGAGTGTTTCTTGTAAGGCGAGCTAGCGTTTGTTTCCCAGTCCTAAATGGAGTTGAATCACATGCAGTTTCTGGTCCTACCAGCAAGAGTTGTTTTCTGGTAAGAAAAGTTACTATTGCGCTGTCATTGTCATAGAGAGGGCAAATAGCACTGGCGTCTGTTCCCATCATGTACAGTGTGTTGGACTGAAGAGGATCTACTGTTCTTGTCAGTTTCCTAAGCAGAGTTGAACTAGATATGGCCCGTGTGTGTAGGAAGCACAGTGAACTTGTTCTGAGAATGCTCACTGTTCTGGCCCTATAGGAAACACATTAGAGTAGAAGAGTGCTCTTTTCTATAAAGCATAGTGTTATTCTTGTAAGCCGAGCTAGCGTTTGTTTCCCAGTCCTAAATGGAGATGAATCACATGCAGTTTCTGGTCCTATGAGCAATAGTTGTTTTCTGGTAAGAAGAGTCACTATTGCGCTCCCATTGTCATACACAGGGCAAATAGCACTGGTGTCTGTTCCCCGCAAGTACAGTGTATTGGACTAAAGAGGATCTACTGTTCTTGTCAGTTTCCTAAGCAGAATTGAACTAGATATGGCCCGTGTGTGTAGGAAGCCCAGTTCTTTTGTTCTGAGCAAGCTCACTGTTCTGGCCCTATAGGAAACACAGTAGAGTAGAAGACTGCTCTTTTCTCAAAAGCAGAGTGTGTTTTTTATAAGGCGAGCTAGCGTTAGTTTCCCAGTTCTAAGTGGAGTTGAATCACGTTCAGTTTTTGGTCCTATGAGCAAGAGTTGTTTTCTGGTAAGGAAATTCACTATTGCACTCTCATTGCCATAAACAGTGCAAATAGCACTCTCATCTGTTTTCAGCAAGTACAGTGTATTGGACTGAAGAGGAGCTACTGTTCTTGTCAGTTTCCTAAGCAGAGTTGAACTAGATATGACCCGTGTGTGTAGGAAGCACAGTTCTTTTTTTCTGAGCAAGCTCACTGTTCAGACCCCATAGGAAACACAGTAGAGTAGAAGAGTGCTCTTTCCTCAAAAGCAGAGTGTGTTTCTTGTAAGGCGAGCTAGTGTTTGTTTCCCAGTCAGAAATGGAGTTGAATCCCATGCAGTTTCTGGTCCTACGAGCAAGAGTTGTTTTCTGGTAAGAAGAGTCATTATTGCGCTCCCATTGCCATACACAGGGCAAATAGCACTGGCGTCTGGTCCCAGCATGTACAGTGTATTGGCCTGAAAACGAGCTACTGTTCTTGTCAGTTTCCTAAGCACAGTTGAACTAGATATGGCCCGTGTGGTAGGAAGCACAGTTCTTTTTTTCTGAGCAAGCTCACTGTTCGGACACTATAGGAAACACAGTAGAGTAGAAGAGTGCTCTTTTCTCAAAAGCAGAGTGTGTTTCTTGTAAGGCGAGCTAGTGTTTGTTTCCCAGTCAGAAATGGAGTTGAATCCCATGCAGTTTCTGGTCCTACGAGCAAGAGTTGTTTTCTGGTAAGAAGAGTCATTATTGCACTCCCATTGCCATACACAGTGCAAATATCAAATTGGTGTCTGTTCCCAGAATGTACAGTGTATTGGACTGAAGAGGAGCTACTGTTCTTGTCAGTTTCCTAAGCACAGTTGAACTAGATATGGCCCGTGTGTGTAGGAAGCACAGTTCTTTTGTTCTGAGCAAGCTCAATGTTTTGGCCATATAGGAAACACAGTAGAGTGGAAGAGTGATCATTTCTCAAAAGCAGAGTGTGTTTCTTGTAAGGCGAGCTAGTGTTTGTTTCCCAGTCCTAAATGGAGTTGAATCCCATGCAGTTTCTGGTCCTACGAGCAAGAGTTGTTTTCTGGTAAGAAGAGACATTATTGCGCTCCCAATGCCATACACAGTGCAAATATCATTGGCGCCTGTTCCCAGCATATACAGTGTATTCGACTGAAGAGGAGCTACTGTTCTTGTCAGTTTCCTAAGCAGAGTTGAACTAGATATGGACCGTGTGTCTAGGAAGCACAGTTCTTTTGTTCAGAGCAAGCTAACTGTTCGGACTCCAAAGGAAACACAGTAGAGTAGAAGAGTGCTCTTTTCTCAAAAGCAGAGTGTGTTTCTTGTAAGGCGAGCTAGTGTTTGTTTCCCAGTCCTAAATGGAGTTGAATCACATGCAGTTTCTGGTCCTATGAGTAAGAGTTGTTTTCTGGTAAGAACAGTCACTATTGTGATCTCATTTCCATAAACAGTGCAAATAGCACTCGCGTCTGTTCCCAGCATGTACAGTGTTTTGGACTGAAGAGGAGCTACTGTTCTTGTCAGTTTCCTAAGCAGAATTGAACTAGATATGGCCGTGTGTGTAGGAAGCACAGTTCTTTTGTTCTGAGCAAGCTCACTGTTCGGACCCCATAGGAAACACTGTAGAGTGGAAGAGTGCTCTTTTCTCAAAGCAGAGTGTGTTTCTTGTAAGGCAAGCTAGCGTTTTTTTCCAAGTCCTAAATGGAGTTGAATCACATGCAGTTTTTGGTCCTACTAGCAAGATTTGTTTTCTGGTAATAAGAGTCACTATTGCGCTCCCATTGCCATACATAGTGAAAATAGCACTCGTGTCTTTTCCCAGCAAGTACAGTGAATTGGACTGAAGAGGAGCTACTGTTCTTGTCAGTTTCCTAAGCAGAGTTGAACTAGATATGGCCCGTGTGTGTAGGAAGAACAGTTCTTTTGTTCTGAGCAAGCTCACTGTCGGACACCATAGGAAACACAGTGGAGAAGACTGCTCTTTTCTCAAAAGCAGACTGTGTTTCTTGTAAGGCGAGCTAGCGTTTGTTTCCCAGTCCTAAATGGAGTTGAATCCCATGCAGTTTCTGGTCCTATGAGCAAGAGTTGTTTTTTGGTAAAAAAAAATCATTATTGCTCTCCCATTGTCATACTCAGGGCAAATAGCACTGGCGTCTGTTCCCAGCAAGTACAGTGTATTGGACTGAAGAGGAGCTACTGTTCTTGTCAGTTTCCTAAGCAGAGTTGAACTAGATGTGGCCTGTGTGTGTAGGAAGCACAGTTCTTTTGTTCTCTGCATGCTCACTGTTCTGGCCATATAGAAAACACAGTAGAGTAGAAGAGTGCTCTTTTCTCTAAAGCAGAGTGTGTTTCTTGTAAGGCGAGCTAGCGTTTGTTTCCCAGTCCTAAATGGAGTTGAATCACATGCAGTTTTTGGTCCTACTAGCAAGAGTTGTTTTCTGGTAAGGAAAGTCACTATTGCGTTCCCATTGCCATACACAGTGCAAAAAGCACTCGCGTCTTTTCCCAGCAGGTACAGTGTATTAAACTGAATAGGAGCTACTGTTTTGTCAGTTTCCTAAGTAGAGTTGAACTAGATGTGGCCCATGTGTGTAGGAAGCACAGTTCTTTTGTTCTGAGCAAGCTCACTGTTCGGACCCCATAGGAAACACAGTAGAGAAGAAGAGTGCTGTTTTCTCAAATGCAGAGTGTGTTTCTTGTAAGGCGAGCTAGTGTTTGTTTTCCAGTCATAAATGGAGATGAATCCCATGCAGTTTCTGATCCTATGAGCAAGAGTTGTTTTCTGGTAAGAAGAGTCACTATTGCGCTCCCATTGTCATACACAGGGCAAATAGCACTGGTGTCTGTTCCCAGCATGCACAGTGTATTGGAGTGAAGAGGATCTACTGTTCTTGTCAGTTTCCTAAGCAGAATTGAACTAGATATGGCCCGTGTGTGTAGGAGGCACAGTTCTTTTGTTCTGAGCAAGCTCACTGTTCGGAACCCATAGGAAACACAGTAGAGAAGAAGAGTGCTCTTTTCTCAAATGCAGAGTGTGTTTCTTGTAAGGTGAGCTAGTGTTTGTTTCCCAGTCCTAAATTGAGTTGAATCCCATGCAGTTTCTGGTCCTACGCACAAGAGTTGTTTTCTGGTAAGGAAAGTCACTATTGTGCTCCCATTGTCATACATAGGGCAATTAGCACTGGCGTCAGTTCCCAGCATGTACAGTGTATTGGACTGAAGAGGAGCTACTGTTCTTGTCAGTATCCTAAGCAGAATTGAACTAGATATGGCCCGTGTGTGTAGGAGGCACAGTTCTTTTGATCTGAGCAAGCTTACTGTTCGGACCCCATAGGAAACACAGTAGAGTAGAAGAGTGGTCTTTTCTCAAAAGCAAAGTGTGTTTCTTGTAAGGCGAGCTAGCGTTTGTTTCCCAGTCCTAAATTGAGTTGAATCACATGCAGTTTCTGGTCCTCCAAGCAAGAGTTGTTTTCTGGTAAGAAGAGACACTATTGCGCTCCCCTTGTCATACACAGGGCAAATAGCACTGGCGTCTGTTCACAGCATGTACAGTGTATTGGACTGAAGAGGATCTACTGTTCTTGTCAGTTTCCTAAGCAGAATTGAACTAGATATGGCCGTGTGTGTAGGAAGCACAGTTCTATTGTTCTGAGCAATCTCACTGTTCTGGCACTATAGGAAACACAGTAGAGTAGAAGAGTGCTCTTTTCTCAAAAGCAGATTGTGTTTCTTATAAGGCGAGCTAGCGTTTGTTTCCCAGTCCTAAATGGAGTTGAGTCACACGCAGTTTCTGGTCCTATGAGCAAGAGTTATTTTCTGGTAAGAACAGTCACTATTGCGCTCCAATTGTCATACACAGGGCAAATAGCACTGGCGTCTGTTCCCAGCATGTACAGTGTATTGGACATAAGAGGATCTACTGTTCTTGTCAGTTTCCTAAGCAGAATTGAACTACATATGGCTGTGTGTGTAAGAAGCACAGTTCTTTTGTTCGGTACAAGCTCACTCTTCTGGCCCTATAGGAAACACAGTAGTGTAGAAGACTGCTCTTTTCTCAAAAGCAGAGTGTGTTTCTTGAAAGGCGAGATAGCCTTTGTTTCCCAGTCCTAAGTGGAGTTGAATCACGTTCAGTTATTGGTCCAACAAGCAAGAGTTGTTTTCTGGTAAGGAAAGTCACTATTGTTCTCCTATTGCCATACACATTGCAAATAGCACTCGCATCTCTTCCCAGCAAGTACAGTGTATTGGACTGAAGAGGAGCTACTGTTCTTGTCAGTTTAATAAGTAGAGTTGAACTAGATATGGCCCATATGTGTAGGAAGCACAGTTCTTTTGTTCTGAGCAAGCTCAATGTTTGGACCCCATAGGAAACACAGTAGAGTAGATGACTGCTCTTTCCTCAAAAGCAGAGTGCGTTTCTTGTCAGGCGAGCTAGAGTTTGTTTCCCAGTCCTAAGTGGAGTTGAATCACATGCAGTTTCTGGTCCTACGAGCAAGAGTTGTTTTCTGGTAAGAAGAGTCACTATTGTGCTACCATTTCGATACACAGTGCAAATAGAACTCACGTCTGTTCCCAGCAATTACAGTGTCTTGGAATGAAAAGGAACTACTGTTCTTGTCAGTTTCCTAAGCACAATTGAACTAGATATGGCCCATGTGTGTAGGAAGCACAGTTCTTTTGTTCTGAGCAAGCTCACTGTTTGGACCCTATAGGAAACACAGTAGAGTAGAAGAGTGCTCTTTTCTCAAAAGCAGAGTGTGTTTCTTGTAAGGCGAGCTAGTGTTTGTTTCCCATTCAGAAATGGAGTTGAATCCCATGCAGTTTCTGGTCCTATGAGCAAGAGTTGTTTTCTGGTAAGAAGAGTCACTATTGCACTCCCATTGCCATACACAGTGCAAATATCATTGGCGTCTGTCCCCTGCATATACAGTGTATTGGACTGAAGAGGAGCTACTGTTCTTGTCAGTTTCCTAAGCAGAGTTGAACTAGATATGGCCCGTGTGTTTAGGAAGCACAGTTCTTTTGTTCAGAGCAAGCTCACTGTTCAGACCCCAAAGGAAACACAGTAGAGTAGAAGAGTGCTCTTTTCTCAAAAGCAGATTGTGTTTCTTGTAAGGCGACCTAGCGTTTGTTTCCCAGTCCTAAATGGAGTATAATCACATGCAGTTTCTGGTCCTACGAGCAAGAGTTGTTTTCTGGTAAGAACAGTCACTATTGCGCTCCCATTGTCATACACAGGGCAAATAGCATTGGTGTCTGTTTCCAGCATGGACAGTGTATTGGACATAAGAGGATCTACTGTTCTTGTCAGTTTCCTAAGCAGAATTGAACTACATATGGCCGTGTGTGTAGGAAGCACAGTTCTTTTGTTCTGAGCAAGCTCACTGTTCTGGCATATAGGAAACACAGTAGAGTAGAAGAGTGCTCTTTTCTCAAAAGCAGAGTGTGTTTCTTGTAAGGCAAGCAAACATTTGTTTCCCAGTCTTAAGTGGAGTTGAATCACCTTCAGTTATTGGTCCTACAAGCAAGAGTTGTTTTCTGGTAAGGAAAGTCACTATTGTGATCCCATTTCCATACACAGTACAAATAGCACTTGCATCTGTTCCCAGCATGTAAAGTGTATTGGACTGAAGAGGAGCTACTGTTCCTGTCAGTTTCCTAAACAGAGTTGAACTAGATAAGGCCCCTGAGTGTAGGAAGCACAGTTCTTTTGTTCTGAGCAAGCTCAATGTTCGGACACCATAGGAAACACTGTAGAGTAGAAGACTGCTCTTTTCTCAAAAGCAGAGTGTGTTTCTTGTAAGGCGAGCTAGAGTTTGTTTCCCTGTCCTAAATGGAGTGGAATCACATGCAGTTTCTGGTCCTATGAGCAAGAGTTTTTTTCTGGTAAGAAGAGTTACTATTGCGTTCCCATTGTCATACTCAGGGAAAATAGCACTGGTGTCTGTTCCCAGCATGTACAGTGTATTCGACTGAAGAGGATCTACTGTTCTTGTCAGTTTCCTAAGCAGAATTGAACTAGATATGGCCGTGTGTTTAGGAAGCACAGTTCTATTGTTCTGAGCAAGCTCACTGTTCTGGCACTATAGGAAACACAGTAGAGTAGAAGAGTGATCTATTCTCAAAAGCATATTTGTTCCTTGTAAGGCGAGCTAGCGTTAGTTTCTCAGTCCTAAATGGAGTTGAATCACATGCTGTTTTTGGTCCTATGAGTAAGAGTTTTTTTCCGGTAAGGAAAGTCACTATTGTGATCCAATTTCCATACACAGTGCAAATAGCACTCCCGTATGTTCCCAGCATGTAAAGTGTATTGGACTGAAGAGGAGCTACTGTTCCTGTCAGTTTCCTAAGCAGAGTTGAACTAGATATGGCCCCTGAGTGTAGGAAGCACAGTTCTTTTGTTCTGAGCAAGCTCACTGTACGGACCCCATAGGAAACACAGTAGAGTAGAAGACTGCTCTCTATTCAAAAGCAGAGTGTTTCTTGTAAGGCGAGCTAGCGTTTGTTTCCCAGTCCTAAATGGAGTTGAATCACATGCAGTTTCTGGTCCTACCAGCAAGAGTTGTTTTCTGGTAAGAAAAGTTACTATTGCGCTCCCATTGTCATAGAGAGGGCAAATAGCACTGGCGTCTGTTCCCAGCATGTACAGTGTGTTGGACTGAAGAGGATCTACTGTTCTTGTCAGTTTCCTAAGCAGAGTTGAACTAGATATGGCCCGTGTGTGTAGGAAGCACAGTGAACTTGTTCTGAGAATGCTCACAATTCTGGCCCTATAGGAAACACGTTAGAGTAGAAGAGTGCTCTTTTCTACAAAGCATAGTATTATTCTTGTAAGCCGAGCTAGCGTTTGTTTCCCAGTTCTAAATGGAGGTGAATCACATGCAGTTTCTGGTCCTATGAGCAATAGTTGTTTTCTGGTAAGAAGAGTCACTATTGCGCTCCCATTGTCATACACAGGGCAAATAGCACTGGTGTCTGTTCCCCGCAAGTACAGTGTATTGGACTAAAGAGGATCTACTGTTCTTGTCAGTTTCCTAAGCAGAATTGAACCAGATATGGCCCGTGTGTGTAGGAAGCACAGTTCTTTTGTTCTGAGCAAGCTCACTGTTCTGGCCCTATAGGAAACACAGTAGAGTAGAAGACTGCTCTTTTCTCAAAAGCAGAGTATGTTTTTTATAAGGCGAGCTAGTGTTAGTTTCCCAGTTCTAAGTGGAGTTGAATCACGTTCAGTTTTTGGTCCTATGAGCAAGAGTTGTTTTCTGGTAAGGAAATTCACTATTGCACTCTCATTGCCATAAACAGTGCAAATAGCACTCTTATCTGTTTTCAGCAAGTACAGTGTATTGGACTGAAGAGGAGCTACTGTTCTTGTCAGTTTCCTAAGCAGAGTTGAACTAGATATGACCCGTGTGTGTAGGAAGCACAGTCCTTTTTTTCTGAGCAAGCTCACTGTTCATACCCCATAGGAAACACAGTAGAGTAGAAGAGTGCTCTTTCCTCAAAAGCAGAGTGTGTTTCTTGTAAGGCGAGCTAGTGTTTGTTTCCCAGTCAGAAATGGAGTTGAATCCCATGCAGTTTCTGGTCCTACGAGCAAGAGTTGTTTTCTGGTAAGAAGAGTCATTATTGCGCTCCCATTGCCATACACAGGGCAAATAGCACTGGCGTCTGGTCCCAGCATGTACAGTGTATTGGCCTGAAAACGAGCTACTGTTCTTGTCAGTTTCCTAAGCAGAGTTGAACTAGATATGGCCCGTGTAGTAGGAAGCACAGTTCTTTTTTTCTGAGCAAGCTCACTGTTCGGACACTATAGGAAACACAGTAGAGTAGAAGAGTGCTCTTTTCTCAAAAGCAGAGTGTGTTTCTTGTAAGGCGAGCTAGTGTTTGTTTCCCAGTCAGAAATGGAGTTGAATCCCATGCAATTTCTGGTCCTACGAGCAAGAGTTGTTTTCTGGTAAGAAGAGTCATTATTGTACTCCCATTGCCATACACAGTGCAAATATCAAATTGGTGTCTGTTCCCAGAATGTACAGTGTATTGGACTGAAGAGGAGCTACTGTTCTTGTCAGTTTCCTAAGCACAGTTGAACTAGATATGGCCCGTGTGTGTAGCAAGCACAGTTCTTTTGTTCTGAGCAAGCTCAATGTTTTGGCCATATAGGAAACACAGTAGAGTGGAAGAGTGATCATTTCTCAAAAGCAGAGTGTGTTTCTTGTAAGGCGAGCTAGTGTTTGTTTCCCAGTCCTAAATGGAGTTGAATCCCATGCAGTTTCTGGTCCTACGAGCAAGAGTTGTTTTCTGGTAAGAAGAGACATTATTGCACTCCCATTGCCATACACAGTGCAAATATCATTGGCGTCTGTTCCCAGCATATACAGTGTATTGGACTGAAGAGGAGCTACTGTTCTTGTCAGTTTCCTAAGCAGAGTTGAACTAGATATGGACCGTGTGTGTAGGAAGCACAGTTCTTTTGTTCAGAGCAAGCTAACTGTTCGGACTCCAAAGGAAACACAGTAGAGTAGAAGAGTGCTCTTTTCTCAAAAGCAGAGTGTGTTTCTTGTAAGGCGAGCTAGTGTTTGTTTTCCAGTCCTAAATGGAGTTGAATCACATGCAGTTTCTGGTCCTACGAGTAATAGTTGTTTTCTGGTAAGAACAGTCACTATTGTGATCTCATTTCCATAAACAGTGCAAATAGCACTCGCGTCTGTTCCCAGCATGTACACTGTTTTGGACTGAAGAGGAGCTACTGTTCTTGTCAGTTTCCTAAGCAGAGTTGAACTAGATATGGCCCGTGTGTGTAGGAAGCACAGTTCTTTTGTTCTGAGCAAGCTCACAGTTCGGACCCCATAGGAAACACAGTAGAGTAGAAGAGTGGTCTTTTCTCAAAAGCAGAGTGTGTTTCTTGTAAGGCGAGCTAGTGTTTGTTTCCCAGTCCTAAATGGAGTTGAATCCCATGCAGTTTCTGGTCCTACGAGCAAGAGTTGTTTTCTGGTAAGAAGAGTCATTATTGCGCTCCCCCTGCCATACACAGTGCAAATATCATTGGCGTCTGTTCCCAGCATGTACAGTGTATTGGACTGAAGAGGAGCTACTGTTCTTGTCAGTTTCCTAAGCAGAGTTGAACTAGATATGGCCCCTGTGTGTAGGAAGCACAGTTCTTTTGTTCTGAGCAAGCTCACTGTTCGGACCCAATAGGAAACACAGTAGAGTAGAAGAGTGCTCTTTTCTCAAAAGCAGAGTGTGTTTCTTGTAAGGCGAGCTAGTGTTTGTTTCTCAGTCAGAAATGGAGTTGAATCCCATGCAGTTTCTGGTCCTACGAGCAAGAGTTGTTTTCTGGTAAGAAGAATCATTATTGCGCTCCCATTGCCATACACAGTGCAAATATCATTGGCGTCTGTTCCCAGCATGTACAGTGTATTGGACTGAAGAGAAGCTACTGTTCTTGTCAGTTTCCTAAGAAGAGTTGAACTAGATATGGCCTGTGTGTGTAGAAACCTCAGTTCTTTTGTTCAGAGCAAGCTCACTGTTCGGACACCAAAGGAAACACAGTAGAGTAGAAGAGTGCTCTTTTCTCAAAAGCAGAGTGTGTTTCCTGTAAGGCAAGCTAGCGTTTGTTTCCCAGTCCTAAATGGAGTTGAATCACATGCAGTTTTCGGTCCTACAAGCAAGAGTTGTTTTCTGGTAAGAACAGTCACTATTATGCTCCCATTGTCATACATAGGACAAAAAGCACTGGCGTCTGTTCCCAGCATGTACAGTGTATTGGACATAAGAGGATCTACTGTTCTTGTCAGTTTCCTAAGCAGAATTGAACTACATGTGGCCGTGTGTGTAGGAAGCACAGTTCTTTTGTTCTGAGAAAGCTCACTGTTCTGTCCCTATAGGAAACACAGTAGAGTAGAAGACTGCTCTTTTCTCAAAAGCAGAGTGTGTTTCTTGTAAGGCGAGCTAGCGTTTGTTTCCCAATTCTAAGTGGAGTTTATTCACGTTCAGTTAATGGTCCTACGAGCAAAAGATGTTTTCTGGTAAGGAAAGTCACTATTCTGCTCCCTTTGCCATACACAGTGCAAATAGCACTCGCGTCTGTTCCCAGCAAGTACAGTGTATTGGACTGAAGAGTAGCTACTGTTCTTGTCAGTTTCCTAAGCAGAGTGGAACTAGATATGACCCGTGTGTGTAGGAAGCACAGTTCTTTTGTTCTGAGCAACCTCACTGTTCTGGTCCTATAGGAAAAACAGTAGAGTCGAAGACTGCTCTATTCTCAAAAGCAGAGTGTGTTTCTTGTAAGGTGAGCTAGCATTTGTTTCCCAGTCTTAAATGGAGTTGAATCACATGCAGTTCCTGGTCCTACGAGCAAGAATTGTTTTCTGGTAAGAAGAGTCACTATTGTGCTCCCATTGCCATAACAGGGCAAATAGCACTCGTGTCTGTTTCAAGAAAGTACAGTGTACTGGACTAAAGAGGATCTACTATTCTTGTGAGTTTCCTAAGAAGGATTCAACTAGATATGGCCGTGTGAGTAGGAAGCACAGTTCTTTTGTTGTGAGCAAGCTCACTGTTCGGACCCCATAGAAAACACAGTAGAGTAGAAGAGTGCTCTTTTCTCAAAAGCAGAGTGTGTTTCTTGTAAGGCGAACTAGCGTTTGTTTCCCAGTCCTAAATGGAGTTGAATTCCATGTAGTTTCTGTTCCTACGAGAAAGATTTGTTTTCTGGTAAGAAGAGTCAGTATTGCGCTCCCATTTTCCTACACAGGGCAAATAGCACTGGCGTCTGTTCACAGCATGTACAGTGTATTGGACTGAAGAGGATCCACTGTTCTTGTCAGTTTCCAAAGCAGAGTTGAACTAGATATGACCCGTGTGTGTAGGAAGCACAGTTCTTTTGTTCTGAGCAAGCTCACAGTTCTGGCACTATAGGAAACAAGTAGAGTAGAAGACTGCTCTTTTCTCAAAAGCAGAGTGTGTTTCTTGTAAGGTGAGCTATTGTTTGTTTCCCAGTCAAAAATGTAGTTGAATCCCATGCAATTTCTGGTCCTACGACCAAGAATGATTTTCTGGTAAGAAGAGTCACTATTGCGATCCCATTGTCATACACAGGGCAAATAGCACTGGTGTCTGCTCTTAGCAAGTACAGTGTACTGGACTGAAGAGGATCTACTATTCTTGTCAGATTCCTAAGCAGAGTTGAACTAGATATAGCACGTGTGTGTAGGAAGCACAGTTCTTTTGTTCTGAGCAAGCTCACTGTTCGGAACCCATAGGAAACACAGTAGAATAGAAGAGTGCTCTTTTCTCAAAAGCAGTGTGTGTTTATTGTAAGGCGAGCTAGCGTTTGTTTCCCAGTCCTAAATGGAGTTGAATCCCATGCAGTTTTTGGTCCTACCAGCAAGAGATGTTTTCTGGTAAGGAAAGTCACTATTGCGCTCCCATTGCCATACACAGTGCAAATAGCACTCGCGTCTGTTCCCAGCATGTACAATGTATTGGACTGAAGAGGATCTACTGTTCTTGTCAGTTTCCTAAGCAGAGTTGAACTAGATATGGCACGTGTGTGTAGGAAGCACAGTTCTTTTGTTCTGAGCAAGCTCACTGTTCGGACCCCATATGAAACACAGTAGAGCAGAAGACTGCTCTTTTCTCAAAAGCAGAGTGTGTTTCTTGTAAGGCGACCTAGCCTTTGTTTCTTAGTCCTAAATCGAGTTGAGTAACATGCAGTATTTGGTCCTGTGAGCAAGAGTTGTTTTCTCGAAGAAGAGTCACTATTGTGCTCCCATTGTTATACACAGGGCAAATAGCACTGGCGTCTGTTCCCAGCAAGTACAGTGTATTGGACTGAAGAGGATTTACTGTTCTTGTCAGTTTCCTAAGCTGAATTGAACTAGATATGGCCCGTGTGTGTAGGAAGCACAGTTCTTTTGTTCTGAGCAAGCTCACTGTTCAGACCCCATAGAAAACACAGTAGAGTAGAAGAGTGCTCTTTTCTCAAAAGCAGAGTGTGTTTCTGGTAAGGCAAGCTAGCGTTTGTTTCCCAGTCCTAAATGGAGTTGAATCCCATGCAGCTTCTGATCCTATGAGCAAGAGTTTTTTCTGGTAAGAAGAGTCACTATTGCGCTCCCATTGTCATACACAGGGCAAATAGCCCTGGTGTCTGTTCCCAGCATGTACAGTGTATTGGACTGAAAAGGATCTACTGTTCTTGTCAGTTTCCTAAGCAGAATTGAACTAGATATGGCCGTGTGTGTAGGAAGTACAGTTCTTTTGTTCTGAGCAAGCTCACAGTTCTGGCCCTATAGGAAACACAGTAGAGTAGAAGAGTGTTCTTTTCTCAAAAGCAGAGTCTGTTTCTTGTAAGGCGAGCCAGCGTTTGTTTCCCAGTCCTAAATGAGTTGAATCACATGCAGTTTTTGGGTCTACGAGCAAGAGTTGTTTTCTGGTAAGGAAAGTCACTATTGTTCTCCTATTGCCATACACAGTGCAAATAGCACTCGTGTCTCTTCCCAGCAAGTACAGTGTATTGGACTGAAGAGGAGCTACTGTCCTTGTCAGTTTCCTAAGTAGAGTTGAACTAGATATGGCCCATGTGTGTAGGAAGCACAGTTCTTTTGTTCTGAGCAAGCTCACTATTTGGACCCCATAGGAAACACAGTAGAGTAGAAGAGTGCTCTTTTCTCAAAAAAAGAGTGTGTTTCTTTTAAGGCGACCTAGCGTTTGTTTCCCAGTCCTAAATGGAGTTGAATCCCATGCAGTTTCTGGTCCTTCGAGCAAGAGTTGTTTTCTGGTAAGAAGAGTCACTATTGCGTTCCCATTGTCATACACAGGGGAAATAGCACTGGCATCTGTTCCCAGCATGTACAGTGTATTGGACTGAAGAGGATCTACTGTTCTTGTCAGTTTCCTAAGCAGAATTGAACTAAATATGGCCCCTGTGTGTAGGAAGCACAGTTCTCCTGTTCTGAGCAAGCTCACAATTCTGGCACAATAGGAAACACAGTAGTGTAGAAGAGTGCTCTTTTCTCAAAAGCAGAGTGTGTTTCTTGTAAGGCGAGCTAGCATTTGTTTCCCAGTCCTAAATGGAGTTCAGTCACATGCAGTTTTTGGTCCTATGAGGAAGAGTTGTTTTCTGGTAAGAAGAGTCACTATTGCGCTCCCATTGCCATACACAGTGCAATAGCACTCGCGTCTGTTGCCAGCAAGTACAGTTATTTGGACTGAAGTGGAGCTACTGTTCTTGTCAGTTTCCTATGCAGAGTTGAACTAGATATGGCCCCTGTGTGTAGGAAGCACAGTTCTTCTGTTCTGAGCAAGCTCACAATTCTGGCACTCTAGGAAACACAGTAGTGTAGAAGAATGCTCTATTCTCAAAAGCAGAGTGTGTTTCTTGTAAGGCGAGCTAGTGTTTGTTTCCCAGACAGAAATGGAGTTGAATCCCATGCAGTTTCTGGTCCTACTAGCAAGAGTTGTTTTCTGGTAAGAAGAGTCACTATTGCTCTCCCATTGCCATACACAGTGCAAATAGCACTCATGTCTGTTCCCAGCAAGTACAATGTATTGGACTGAAGAGGATCTACTGTTCTTGTCAGTTTCCTAAGCAGAGTTGAACTACATATGTCCATGTGTGTAGGAAGCACAGTTATTTTGTTCTGAGCAAGCTCACTGTTCTGGACCTATAGGAAACACAGTAGAGTAGAAGAGTGATCTTTTTTCAAAAGCAGAGTGTGTTTCTTGTAAGGCGAGCTAGCGTTTGTTTCCCAGTCCTAAATGGAGTTGAATCCCATGCAGTTTTTGGTCCTACGAGGAGGGGCGTTTTCTGGTAAGGAAAGTCACTATTGTGCTCCCATTGCCATACACTGTGCAAATAGCACTCGCATCTGTTCCCAGAAAGTACAGTGTATTGGACTGAAGCGGAGCTACTGTTCTTGTCAGTTTCCTAAGCAGAGTTGAACTAGATATGGCCCTTGTGTGTAGGAAGCACAGTACTTTTGTTCTGAGAAAGCTCACTGTTCGGACACAATAGGAAACACAGCAGAGTAGAAGAGTGCTCTTTTCTCAAAAGCAGAGTGTGTTTCTTGTAAGGCGAGCTAGTGATTGTTTCCCAGTCAGAAATGGAGTTGAATCTGATGCAGTTTCTGGTCCTACGAGCAAGAGTTGTTTTCTGGTAAGAAGAGTCACTATTGCGCTCCCATTGCCATACACAGTGCAAATAGCACTCGCGACTGGTCCCAGCAAGTTCAGTGTATTGGACTGAAGAGGAGCTACTGTTCTTTTCAGTTTTCTGAGTAGAGTTGAACTAGATATGGCCCGTGTGTGTAGGAAGCACAGTTCTTTTGTTCTGAGCAAGGTCATTGTTTGGACCCCATAGGAAACACAGTAGAGTTGAAGAGTGATCTTTTCTCAAAAGAAGAGTGTGTTTCTTGAAAGGCTAGCTAGCGTTTGTTTCCCAGTCCTAAATGGAGTTGAGTCACATGCAGTTTTTGGTCCTACGAGGAAGAGTTGTTTTCTGGTAAGAACAGTCACTATTGTGCTCCCGTTGCCATACACAGTGCAAATAGCACTCGCGTCTGTTCCCAGCAAGTACAGTGTATAGGACTGAAGAGGAGCTACTGTTCTTGTCAGTTTCCTAAGCAGAGTTGAACTAGATATGGCCCCTGTGTGTAGGAAGCACAGTTGTTTTTTTCTGAGAAGCTCACTGTTCAGACCCCATAGGTAACACAGTAGAGTAGAAGAGTGCTCTTTTCTCAAAAGCAGAGTGTGTTTCTTGTAAGGTGACCTCATGTTTGTTTCCCAGTCCTAAATGGAGTTGAATCCCATGCAGTTTCTGGTCCTATGAGCAAGAGTTGCTTTCTGGTAAGAAGAGTCACTATTGGTCTCCCATTGCCATACACAGGGCAAATAGCACTTGCGTCTGTTCCCAGTGAGTACAGTGTATTGGACTGAAGAGGAGCTACTGTTCTTGTCAGTTTTTTAAGCAGAGTTGAACTAGATATGGCCCGTGTTTGTAGGAAGCACAGTTCTTTTGTTCTGAGCAAGCTCACTGTTCGGACCCCATAGGAAACACAGTAGAGAAAAAGAGTATTTTTTTCTCAAAAGCAGAGTGTGTTTCTTGTAAGGCGACCTAGCATTTGTTTCCCAGTCCTAAATGGAGTTGAGTCACATGCAGTTTCTGGTCCTACGAGCAAGAAGTGTTTTCTGGAAAGAAGAGTCACTATTGCGCTCCCATTGCCATACACAGTGCAAATAGCACTTGCGTCTGTTCCCAGCAAGTACAGTGTATTGAACTGAAGAGGATCTACTGTTCTTGTCAGTTTCCTAAGCAGAATTGAACTACATATGGCCGTGTGTGTAGGAAGCACAGTTCTTTTGTTCTGAGCAAGATCTCTGTTCTGGCCCTATAGGAAACACAGTAGAGTAGAAGATTGTTCTTTTTTCAAAAGCATAGTGTGTTTCTTGTAAGGCGAGCTAGCGTTTGTTTCCCAGTCCTAAATGGAGTTGATTCCAATGAAGTTTTTGGTCCTACCAGCAAGAGTTGTTTTCTGGTAAGGAAAGTCACTATTGCGCTCCTATTGCCATACACAGTTCAAATAGCACTCGCTTCTGTTCCCAGCAAGTACAATGTATTGGACAGAAGAGGAGCTACTGTTCTTGTCAGTTTCCTAAGCAGAGTTGAACTAGATATATCCCGTTTGTATAGGAAGCACAGTTCTTTTATTCTGAGAAAGCTCACTGTTCGGACCACATTGGAAAAACAGTAGAGTAGAAGAGTGCTCTTTTCTCAAAAGCAGAGTGTGTTTCTTGTGAGGCGAGCGAGCGTTTGTTTCCCAGTCCTAGATAGAGTTGAATACCATGCAGTTTCTGGTCCTACGAGCAAGAGTTGTTGTCTGGTAACGAATGTCACTATTGTGCTCCCATTGTCATTCACAGGGCAAATAGCACTTGTGTCTGTTCCCAGCATGTACAGTGTATTGGACTGAAGAGGATCTACTGTTCTTGTCAGTATCCTAAGCAGAATTTAACTAGATATGGCCCCTGAGTTTAGGAACCACAGTTCTTTTGTTCTGAGCAAGCTCACATTTCTGGCACTATAGGAAACACAGTAGAGTAGAAGAGTGCTCTTTTCTCAAAAGCAGAGTGTGTTTCTTGTAAGGCAAGCTAGCATTTGTTTCCCAGTCAGAAATGGAGTTGAGTCACATGCAGTTTTTGGTCCTATGAGCAAGAGTTGTTTTCTGGTAAGAAGAGTCACTATTGCGCTTCCATTGCCATACACAGTGCAAATAGCACTCGCGTCTGTTCCCAGCAAGTACAGTGTATTGGACTGAAGAGGAGCTACTGTTCTTGTCAGTTTCCTAAGCAGAGTTGAACTAGGTATGGCCCGTGTGTGTAGGAAGCACAGTTCTTTTGTTCTGAGCCTGCTCACTGTTCGGACCACATAGGAAACACAGTAGAGTAGAAGACTGCTCTTTTCTCAAAAGCAGAGTGTGTTTCTTGTAAGGCGACCTAGCGTTTGTTTCCCAGTTCTACATGGAGTTGAATCCCATGCAGTTTCTGGTCCTAGGAGCAAGAGTTGTTTTCTGGTAAGAAGAGTCACTATTGCACTCCCATTGCCATACACAGTGCAAATAGCACTCGCGTCTGTTCTCAGCAAGTACAGTGTATTGGACTGAAGAGGATCTACTGTTCTTGTCAGTTTCCTAAGCAGAGTTGAACTAGATATGGCCCGTTTGTATAGGAAGCACAGTTCTTTTGTTCTGAGCAAGCTCACTGTTTGTACCCCTTAGGAAACACAGTAGAGTAGTAGAGTGCTTTTTTTCTCAAAAGCAGAGTGTGTTTCTTGTAAGGCGAGCTAGCGTTTGTTTCCCAGTCCTAAAGGGAGTTGAATCACATGCAGTTTCTGGTCCTAAGAGCAAGAGTTGTTTTCTGGTAAGAAGATTCACTATTGCGCTCCCATTGCCATACACAGTGCAAATAACACTCGCGTCTGTTCCCAGCAAGTACAGTGTATTGGACTGAAGAGCATCTACTGTTCTTGTCAGATTCCTAAGCAGAGTTGAACTAGATATAGCCCATGTGTGTAGGAATCACAGTTCTTTTGTTCTGAGCAAGCTCACTGTTCGGAACCCACAGGAAACACAGTAGAGTAGAAGAGGGCTCTTTTCTCAAAAGTAGAGTGTGTTTATTGTAAGGCGAGCTAGTGTTTGTTTCCCAGTCCTAAATGGAGTTGAATCCCATGCAGTTTCTGGTCCTACGAGCAAGAGTTGTTTTCTGGTAAGGAAAGTCATTCTTGCGCTCCCATTGTCATACACAGGGCAAGTAGCACTGGCGTCTGTTCCCAGCATGTACAGTGTATTAGACTGAAGAGGATCTGCTGTTCTTGTCAGTTTCCTAAGCAGAATTGAACTAGATATGGCCGTATGTGTAGGAAGCACAGTTCTTTTGTTCTGAGCAAGCTCACTGTTCTGGCCCTGTAGGAAACACAGTAGAGAAGAAGACTTCTCTTTTTTCAAAAGCAGAGTGTGTTTCTTGTAAGGCGGCCTAGCGTTTGTTTCCCAGTCCTAAATGCAGTTGAATCACATACAGTTTCTGGTCTTATGACCGAGATTTTTTTTCTGGAAAGAAGAGTCACTATTGCACTCCCATTGCCATACACAGTGCAAATAGCACTGGCGTCTGTTCCCAGCAAGTACAGTGTATTGGACTGAAGAGGATCTACTGTTCTTGTCAGTTTCCTAAGCAGAATTGAACTACATATGGCCGTGTGTAGGAAGCACAGTTCTTTTGTTCTGAGCAAGCTCACTGTTCTAGCCCTATAGGAAACACAGTAGAGTAGAAGAGTGCTCTTTTCTCAAAAGCAGAGTGTGTTTCTTGTAAGGCGAGCTAGCATTTGTTTCCCAGTCAGAAAAGGAGTTGAGTCACATGCAGTTTTTGGTCCTATGAGCAAGAGTTTTTTTCTGGTAAGAAGAGTCACTATTGAGCTCCCATTGCCATACACAGTGCAAATAGCACTCACGTCTGTTCCCCACAAGTACAGTGTATTGGACTGAAGAGGAGCTACTGTTCTTGTCAGTTTCCTAAGCAGAGTTGAACTAGATATGGCTTGTGTGTGTAGAAAGCACAGTTCTTTTGTTCTGAGCAAGCTCACTGTTCGGACCACATAGGAAACACAGTAGAGTAGAAGAGTGCTCTTTTCTCAAAAGCAGAGTGTGTTTCTTGTAAGGCGAGCTAGCGTTTGTTTCCCAGTCCTAAATGGAGTTGAATCCCATGCAGTTTCTGGTCCTACGAGTAAGAGTTGTTTTCTGGCAAGGAAAGTAACTCTTGCGCTCCCATTGTCATACACAGGGCAATTAGCACTGGCGTCTGTTCCTAGCATGTACAGTTTATTGGACTGAAGAGGATCTACTGTTCTTGTCAGTATCCTAAGCAGAATTGAAGTAGATATGGCCCTGTGTGTAGGAAGCACAGTTATTTTGTTCTGAGCAAGATCACAGTTCTGGAACTGTAGGAAACAAGTAGAGTAGAAGAGTGCTCTTTTCTCAAAAGCAGAGTGTGTTTCTGGTAAGGCAAGCTAGCGTTTGTTTCCCAGTCCTAAATGGAGTTGAATCCCATGCAGCTTCTGATCCTATGAGCAAGAGTTTTTTCTGGTAAGAAGAGTCACTATTGCGCTCCCATTGTCATACACAGGGCAAATAGCCCTGGTGTCTGTTCCCAGCATGTACAGTGTATTGGACTGAAAAGGATCTACTGTTCTTGTCAGTTTCCTAAGCAGAATTGAACTAGATATGGCCGTGTGTGTAGGAAGTACAGTTCTTTTGTTCTGAGCAAGCTCACAGTTCTGGCCCTATAGGAAACACAGTAGAGTAGAAGAGTGTTCTTTTCTCAAAAGCAGAGTGTGTTTCTTGTAAGGCGAGCCAGCGTTTGTTTCCCAGTCCTAAATGAGTTGAATCACATGCAGTTTTTGGGTCTACGAGCAAGAGTTGTTTTCTGGTAAGGAAAGTCACTATTGTTCTCCTATTGCCATACACAGTGCAAATAGCACTCGTGTCTCTTCCCAGCAAGTACAGTGTATTGGACTGAAGAGGAGCTTCTGTCCTTGTCAGTTTCCTAAGTAGAGTTGAACTAGATATGGCCCATGTGTGTAGGAAGCACAGTTCTTTTGTTCTGAGCAAGCTCACTATTTGGACCCCATAGGAAACACAGTAGAGTAGAAGAGTGCTCTTTTCTCAAAAAAAGAGTGTGTTTCTTTTAAGGCGACCTAGCGTTTGTTTCCCAGTCCTAAATGGAGTTGAATCCCATGCAGTTTCTGGTCCTTCGAGCAAGAGTTGTTTTCTGGTAAGAAGAGTCACTATTGCGTTCCCATTGTCATACACAGGGGAAATAGCACTGGCATCTGTTCCCAGCATGTACAGTGTATTGGACTGAAGAGGATCTACTGTTCTTGTCAGTTTCCTAAGCAGAATTGAACTAAATATGGCCCCTGTGTGTAGGAAGCACAGTTCTCCTGTTCTGAGCAAGCTCACAATTCTGGCACTCTAGGAAACACAGTAGTGTAGAAGAGTGCTCTTTTCTCAAAAGCAGAGTGTGTTTCTTGTAAGGCGAGCTAGCATTTGTTTCCCAGTCCTAAATGGAGTTCAGTCACATGCAGTTTTTGGTCCTATGAGGAAGAGTTGTTTTCTGGTAAGAAGAGTCACTATTGCGCTCCCATTGCCATACACAGTGCAATAGCACTCGCGTCTGTTGCCAGCAAGTACAGTTATTTGGACTGAAGTGGAGCTACTGTTCTTGTCAGTTTCCTATGCAGAGTTGAACTAGATATGGCCCCTGTGTGTAGGAAGCACAGTTCTTCTGTTCTGAGCAAGCTCACAATTCTGGCACTCTAGGATACACAGTAGTGTAGAAGAATGCTCTATTCTCAAAAGCAGAGTGTGTTTCTTGTAAGGCGAGCTAGTGTTTGTTTCCCAGACAGAAATGGAGTTGAATCCCATGCAGTTTCTGGTCCTACTAGCAAGAGTTGTTTTCTGGTAAGAAGAGTCATTATTGCTCTCCCATTGCCATAAACAGTGCAAATAGCACTCATGTCTGTTTCCAGCAAGTACAATGTATTGGACTGAAGAGGATCTACTGTTCTTGTCAGTTTCCTATGCAGAGTTGAACTACATATGTCCATGTGTGTAGGAAGCACAGTTATTTTGTTCTGAGCAAGCTCACTGTTCTGGACCTATAGGAAACACAGTAGAGTAGAAGAGTGATCTTTTTTCAAAAGCAGAGTGTGTTTCTTGTAAGGCGAGCTAGCGTTTGTTTCCCAGTCCTAAATGGAGTTGAATCCCATGCAGTTTTTGGTCCTACGAGGAGGGGCGTTTTCTGGTAAGGAAAGTCACTATTGTGCTCCCATTGCCATACACTGTGCAAATAGCACTCGCATCTGTTCCCAGAAAGTACAGTGTATTGGACTGAAGCGGAGCTACTGTTCTTGTCAGTTTCCTAAGCAGAGTTGAACTAGATATGGCCCTTGTGTGTAGGAAGCACAGTACTTTTGTTCTGAGAAAGCTCACTGTTCGGACACAATAGGAAACACAGCAGAGTAGAAGAGTGCTCTTTTCTCAAAAGCAGAGTGTGTTTCTTGTAAGGCGAGCTAGTGATTGTTTCCCAGTCAGAAATGGAGTTGAATCTGATGCAGTTTCTGGTCCTACGAGCAAGAGTTGTTTTCTGGTAAGAAGAGTCACTATTGCGCTCCCATTGCCATACACAGTGCAAATAGCACTCGCGACTGGTCCCAGCAAGTTCAGTGTATTGGACTGAAGAGGAGCTACTGTTCTTTTCAGTTTTCTGAGTAGAGTTGAACTAGATATGGCCCGTGTGTGTAGGAAGCACAGTTCTTTTGTTCTGAGCAAGGTCATTGTTTGGACCCCATAGGAAACACAGTAGAGTTGAAGAGTGATCTTTTCTCAAAAGAAGAGTGTGTTTCTTGAAAGGCTAGCTAGCGTTTGTTTCCCAGTCCTAAATGGAGTTGAGTCACATGCAGTTTTTGGTCCTACGAGGAAGAGTTGTTTTCTGGTAAGAACAGTCACTATTGTGCTCCCGTTGCCATACACAGTGCAAATAGCACTCGCGTCTGTTCCCAGCAAGTACAGTGTATAGGACTGAAGAGGAGCTACTGTTCTTGTCAGTTTCCTAAGCAGAGTTGAACTAGATATGGCCCCTGTGTGTAGGAAGCACAGTTGTTTTTTTCTGAGAAGCTCACTGTTCAGACCCCATAGGTAACACAGTAGAGTAGAAGAGTGCTCTTTTCTCAAAAGCAGAGTGTGTTTCTTGTAAGGTGACCTCATGTTTGTTTCCCAGTCCTAAATGGAGTTGAATCCCATGCAGTTTCTGGTCCTATGAGCAAGAGTTGCTTTCTGGTAAGAAGAGTCACTATTGGTCTCCCATTGCCATACACAGGGCAAATAGCACTTGCGTCTGTTCCCAGTGAGTACAGTGTATTGGACTGAAGAGGAGCTACTGTTCTTGTCAGTTTTTTAAGCAGAGTTGAACTAGATATGGCCCGTGTTTGTAGGAAGCACAGTTCTTTTGTTCTGAGCAAGCTCACTGTTCGGACCCCATAGGAAACACAGTAGAGAAAAAGAGTATTTTTTTCTCAAAAGCAGAGTGTGTTTCTTGTAAGGCGACCTAGCATTTGTTTCCCAGTCCTAAATGGAGTTGAGTCACATGCAGTTTCTGGTCCTACGAGCAAGAAGTGTTTTCTGGAAAGAAGAGTCACTATTGCGCTCCCATTGCCATACACAGTGCAAATAGCACTTGCGTCTGTTCCCAGCAAGTACAGTGTATTGAACTGAAGAGGATCTACTGTTCTTGTCAGTTTCCTAAGCAGAATTGAACTACATATGGCCGTGTGTGTAGGAAGCACAGTTCTTTTGTTCTGAGCAAGATCTCTGTTCTGGCCCTATAGGAAACACAGTAGAGTAGAAGATTGTTCTTTTTTCAAAAGCATAGTGTGTTTCTTGTAAGGCGAGCTAGCGTTTGTTTCCCAGTCCTAAATGGAGTTGATTCCAATGAAGTTTTTGGTCCTACCAGCAAGAGTTGTTTTCTGGTAAGGAAAGTCACTATTGCGCTCCTATTGCCATACACAGTTCAAATAGCACTCGCTTCTGTTCCCAGCAAGTACAATGTATTGGACAGAAGAGGAGCTACTGTTCTTGTCAGTTTCCTAAGCAGAGTTGAACTAGATATATCCCGTTTGTATAGGAAGCACAGTTCTTTTATTCTGAGAAAGCTCACTGTTCGGACCACATTGGAAAAACAGTAGAGTAGAAGAGTGCTCTTTTCTCAAAAGCAGAGTGTGTTTCTTGTGAGGCGAGCGAGCGTTTGTTTCCCAGTCCTAGATAGAGTTGAATACCATGCAGTTTCTGGTCCTACGAGCAAGAGTTGTTGTCTGGTAACGAATGTCACTATTGTGCTCCCATTGTCATTCACAGGGCAAATAGCACTTGTGTCTGTTCCCAGCATGTACAGTGTATTGGACTGAAGAGGATCTACTGTTCTTGTCAGTATCCTAAGCAGAATTTAACTAGATATGGCCCCTGAGTTTAGGAACCACAGTTCTTTTGTTCAGAGCAAGCTCACATTTCTGGCACTATAGGAAACACAGTAGAGTAGAAGAGTGCTCTTTTCTCAAAAGCAGAGTGTGTTTCTTGTAAGGCAAGCTAGCATTTGTTTCCCAGTCAGAAATGGAGTTGAGTCACATGCAGTTTTTGGTCCTATGAGCAAGAGTTGTTTTCTGGTAAGAAGAGTCACTATTGCGCTTCCATTGCCATACACAGTGCAAATAGCACTCGCGTCTGTTCCCAGCAAGTACAGTGTATTGGACTGAAGAGGAGCTACTGTTCTTGTCAGTTTCCTAAGCAGAGTTGAACTAGGTATGGCCCGTGTGTGTAGGAAGCACAGTTCTTTTGTTCTGAGCCTGCTCACTGTTCGGACCACATAGGAAACACAGTAGAGTAGAAGACTGCTCTTTTCTCAAAAGCAGAGTGTGTTTCTTGTAAGGAGACCTAGCGTTTGTTTCCCAGTTCTACATGGAGTTGAATCCCATGCAGTTTCTGGTCCTAGGAGCAAGAGTTGTTTTCTGGTAAGAAGAGTCACTATTGCACTCCCATTGCCATACACAGTGCAAATAGCACTCGCGTCTGTTCTCAGCAAGTACAGTGTATTGGACTGAAGAGGATCTACTGTTCTTGTCAGTTTCCTAAGCAGAGTTGAACTAGATATGGCCCGTTTGTATAGGAAGCACAGTTCTTTTGTTCTGAGCAAGCTCACTGTTTGTACCCCTTAGGAAACACAGTAGAGTAGTAGAGTGCTTTTTTTCTCAAAAGCAGAGTGTGTTTCTTGTAAGGCGAGCTAGCGTTTGTTTCCCAGTCCTAAAGGGAGTTGAATCACATGCAGTTTCTGGTCCTAAGAGCAAGAGTTGTTTTCTGGTAAGAAGATTCACTATTGCGCTCCCATTGCCATACACAGTGCAAATAACACTCGCGTCTGTTCCCAGCAAGTACAGTGTATTGGACTGAAGAGCATCTACTGTTCTTGTCAGATTCCTAAGCAGAGTTGAACTAGATATAGCCCATGTGTGTAGGAATCACAGTTCTTTTGTTCTGAGCAAGCTCACTGTTCGGAACCCACAGGAAACACAGTAGAGTAGAAGAGTGCTCTTTTCTCAAAAGTAGAGTGTGTTTATTGTAAGGCGAGCTAGTGTTTGTTTCCCAGTCCTAAATGGAGTTGAATCCCATGCAGTTTCTGGTCCTACGAGCAAGAGTTGTTTTCTGGTAAGGAAAGTCATTCTTGCGCTCCCATTGTCATACACAGGGCAAGTAGCACTGGCGTCTGTTCCCAGCATGTACAGTGTATTAGACTGAAGAGGATCTGCTGTTCTTGTCAGTTTCCTAAGCAGAATTGAACTAGATATGGCCGTATGTGTAGGAAGCACAGTTCTTTTGTTCTGAGCAAGCTCACTGTTCTGGCCCTGTAGGAAACACAGTAGAGAAGAAGACTTCTCTTTTTTCAAAAGCAGAGTGTGTTTCTTGTAAGGCGGCCTAGCGTTTGTTTCCCAGTCCTAAATGCAGTTGAATCACATACAGTTTCTGGTCTTATGACCGAGATTTTTTTTCTGGAAAGAAGAGTCACTATTGCACTCCCATTGCCATACACAGTGCAAATAGCACTGGCGTCTGTTCCCAGCAAGTACAGTGTATTGGACTGAAGAGGATCTACTGTTCTTGTCAGTTTCCTAAGCAGAATTGAACTACATATGGCCGTGTGTAGGAAGCACAGTTCTTTTGTTCTGAGCAAGCTCACTGTTCTAGCCCTATAGGAAACACAGTAGAGTAGAAGAGTGCTCTTTTCTCAAAAGCAGAGTGTGTTTCTTGTAAGGCGAGCTAGCATTTGTTTCCCAGTCAGAAAAGGAGTTGAGTCACATGCAGTTTTTGGTCCTATGAGCAAGAGTTTTTTTCTGGTAAGAAGAGTCACTATTGAGCTCCCATTGCCATACACAGTGCAAATAGCACTCACGTCTGTTCCCCACAAGTACAGTGTATTGGACTGAAGAGGAGCTACTGTTCTTGTCAGTTTCCTAAGCAGAGTTGAACTAGATATGGCTTGTGTGTGTAGAAAGCACAGTTCTTTTGTTCTGAGCAAGCTCACTGTTCGGACCACATAGGAAACACAGTAGAGTAGAAGAGTGCTCTTTTCTCAAAAGCAGAGTGTGTTTCTTGTAAGGCGAGCTAGCGTTTGTTTCCCAGTCCTAAATGGAGTTGAATCCCATGCAGTTTCTGGTCCTACGAGTAAGAGTTGTTTTCTGGCAAGGAAAGTAACTCTTGCGCTCCCATTGTCATACACAGGGCAATTAGCACTGGCGTCTGTTCCTAGCATGTACAGTTTATTGGACTGAAGAGGATCTACTGTTCTTGTCAGTATCCTAAGCAGAATTGAAGTAGATATGGCCCTGTGTGTAGGAAGCACAGTTATTTTGTTCTGAGCAAGATCACAGTTCTGGAACTGTAGGAAACAAGTAGAGTAGAAGAGTGCTCTTTTCTCAAAAGCAGAGTGTGTTTCTGGTAAGGCAAGCTAGCGTTTGTTTCCCAGTCCTAAATGGAGTTGAATCCCATGCAGCTTCTGATCCTATGAGCAAGAGTTTTTTCTGGTAAGAAGAGTCACTATTGCGCTCCCATTGTCATACACAGGGCAAATAGCCCTGGTGTCTGTTCCCAGCATGTACAGTGTATTGGACTGAAAAGGATCTACTGTTCTTGTCAGTTTCCTAAGCAGAATTGAACTAGATATGGCCGTGTGTGTAGGAAGTACAGTTCTTTTGTTCTGAGCAAGCTCACAGTTCTGGCAATCTAGGAAACACAGTAGTGTAGAAGAGTGCTCTTTTCTCAAAAGCAGAGTGTGTTTCTTGTAAGGCGAGCTAGCATTTGTTTCCCAGTCCTAAATGGAGTTCAGTCACATGCAGTTTTTGGTCCTATGAGCAAGAGTTTTTTTCTGGTAAGAAGAGTCACTATTGAGCTCCCATTGCCATACACAGTGCAAATAGCACTCACGTCTGTTCCCCACAAGTACAGTGTATTGGACTGAAGAGGAGCTACTGTTCTTGTCAGTTTCCTAAGCAGAGTTGAACTAGATATGGCTTGTGTGTGTAGGAAGCACAGTTCTTTTGTTCTGAGCAAGCTCACTGTTCGGACCACATAGGAAACACAGTAGAGTAGAAGACTGCTCTTTTCTCAAAAGCAGAGTGTGTTTCTTGTAAGGCGACCTAGCGTTTGTTTCCCAGTCCTAAATAGAGTTGAATCCCATGCAGTTTCTGGTCCTACTAGCAAGAGTTGTTTTCTGGTAAGAAGAGTCACTAATGCGCTCCTATTGCCATACACAGTGCAAATAGCACTCGCATTTGTTCTCAGCAAGTACAGTGTATTGGACTGAAGAGGATCTACTGTTCTTGTCAGTTTCCTAAGCAGAATTGAACTTTATATGGCCATGTGTGTATGAAGCACAGTTCTTTTGTTCTGAGCAAGCTTACTGTTCTGGCCGTATAGGAAACACAGTAGAGTAGAAGAGTGATCTTTTCCCAAAAGAAGAGTGTGTTTCTTGTAAGGCAATCTAGCTTTTGTTTCCCAGTCCTAAATGGAGTTAAATCACATGCAGTTTTTGGTCCTACCAGCAAGAGATGTTTTCTGGTAAGAAGAGTCACTATTGCGCTCCCATTGTCATACACAGGGCAAATAGCACTGGCGTCTGTTCCAAGCATGTACAGTGTAATGGACTATAGAGGATCTACGGTTCTTGACAGATTCCTAAGCAGAGTTGAACTAGATATAGCCCGTGTGTGTAGGAAGCACATTTCTTTTGTTCTGAGCAAGCTCACTGTTCTGGCCCTGTAGGAAACACAGTGGAGTAGAAGAGTGCTCTTTTCTCAAAAGCAGAATGTGTTTCTTGTAAGGCGAGCTAGTGTATATTTCCCAGTTTTAAATGGAGATGAATCACATGCAGTTTTCGGTCCTACGAGCAAGAGTTCTTTTCTGGTAAGGAAAGTCACTATTGTGCTCCCATTGCCATACACAGTGCAAATAGCACTCGAGTCTGTTCCCAGCAAGTACAGTGTATTGGACTGAAGAGGAGCTACTGTTCTTGTCAGTTTCCTATGCAGAGTTGAACTAGATATGGCCCCTGTGTGTAGGAAGCACAGTTCTTTTGTTATGAGCAAGCTCACTGTTCGGACCCCATAGGAAACACAGTAGAGTAGACGAGTGCTCTTTTCTCAAAAGCAGAGTTTGGTTCTCGTCAGGGGAGCTAGCGTTTGTTTTCCAGTCCTAAATGGAGTTGCATCACGTGCAGTTTCTGGTCCTACCAGCAAGAGTTGTTTTCTATTAAGAAGAGTCACTATTGCACTCCCATTGTCATACACAGGGCAAATAGCACTGGCGTCTGTTCCCAGCATGTACAGTGAATTGGAATGAAGAGGAGCTACTGTTCTTGTCAGTTTCCTAAGCAGAGTTGAAATAGATATGGCCCGTGTGTGTAGGAAGCACAGTTCTTTTATTCTGAGCAAGCTCACTTATCGGACCCCTTAGGAAACACAGTAGAGTAGAAGAGTGCTCTTTTCTCAAAAGCAGAGTGTGTTTCTTGTAATGCGAGCTAGTGTTTGTTTCCCAGTCAGAAATGGAGTTGAATCCCATGCAGATTCTGGTCCTACGAGCAAGAGTTGTTTTCTGGTTATAAGAGTCACTGTTGTGCTCCCATTGTCATACACAGTGCAAATAGAACTCGTGTCTGTTTCCAGCATGTACAGTGTATTGGACTGAAGAGGATCTACTGTTCTTCTCAGTTTCTTAAGCAGAATTGAACTAGATATGGCCGTGTGTGTAGGAAGCACAGTTCTTTTGTTCTGAGCAAGCTCACTGTTCTGGCCCTGTAGGAAACACAGTGGAGTAGAAGAGTGTTCCTTTCTCAAAAGCAGAGTGTGTTTCTTGTAAGGCGAGCTAGCGTTTATTTCCCAGTTCTAAATGGAGTTGAATCACATGCAGTTTTCAAGCCTACGAGCAAGAGTTGTTTTCTGGTAAGGAAAGTCACTATTGTGCTCCAATTGCCATACACAGTGCAAATAGTACTCACGTATGTTCCCAGCAAGTAAAGTGTATTGGAATGAAGAGGAGCTACCGTTCTTGTCAGTTTCCTTAGCAGAGGTGAACTAGATATGGCCCGTGTGTAGGAAGCACAGTTCTTTTGTTCTGAGCAAGCTCACTGTTCGGACACCATAGGAAACACAGTAGAGTAGAAGAGTGCTAGTTTCTCAAAAGCAGAGTGTGTTTCTCGTTAGGCGAGCTAGCGTTTGTTTTCCAGTCCTAAATGCAGTTGCTTCACGTGCAGTTTCTGGTCCTACGAGCAAGAGTTGTTTTGAGGTAAGAAGAGTCACTATTGCGCTCCCATTGCCATACACAGTGCAAATAGCACTCGCGTCTGTTCCCAGCAAGTACAGTGTATAGGCCTGAAGAGGAGCTAAGCTCTTGTCAGTTTCCTAAGCAGAGTTGAACTAGCTATGGCCCCTGTGTGTAGGAAGCACAGTTCTTTTGTTCTGAGCAAGCTCAATTTTCGGACCCCAAAGGAAACACAGTATAGTAGAAGAGTGATCTTTTCTCAAAAGCAGAGTGTGTTTCTTGTAAGGCGAGCTAGCGTTTGTTTCCCAGTCCTAAATGGAGTTGAATCACATGCAGTTTCTGGTCCTACGAGCAAGAGTTGTTTCCTGGTAAGAAGAGTCACTATTGCGCTCCCATTGTCATACACAGGGCAAATAGCACTGGCGTCTGTTCCCAGCATGTACACTGTATTGGACTGAAGAGGATCTACTGTTCTTCTCAGTTTCCTAAGCAGAATTGAACTAGATATGGCCGTGTGTGTAGGAAGCACAGTTCTTTTGTTCTCAGCAAGCTCACTGTTCTGGCCCTGTAGGAAACACAGTGGAGTAGGAGAGTGCTCTTTTCTCAAAATCAGAGTGTGTTTCTTCTAATGCGAGCTAGCATTTATTTCCCAGTTCTAAATGGAGTTGAATCACATGCAGTTTTCAATCCTACGAGCAAGAATTGTTTTCTGGTAGGGAAAGTCACTATTGTGCTTCCATTGCCATACACAGTGCATTTAGTACTAGCGTCTGTTCCCAGCAAGTACAGTGTATTGGACTGAAGAGGAGCTACTGTTCTTGTCAGTTTCCTTAGCAGAGTTGAACTATATATGGCCCATGTGTGTAGGAAGCACGGTTCTTTTGTTCTGAGCAAGCTAACTGTTCGGACACCATAGGAAACACAGTAGAGTAGAAGATTGCTCTTTTCTCAAAAGCAGAGTGTGTTTCTCTTTAGGCGAGCTAGCGTTTGTTTTCCAGTCCTAAATGGAGTTGCATCACGTGCAGTTTCTTGTCCTATGAGCAAGAGTTGTTTTCTGGTAAGAAGAGTCACTGTTGTGCTCCCATTGCTATACACAGTGCAAATAGCCCTTGAGGCTGTTCCCAGCAAGTACAGTGTATTAGACTGAAGAGGAGCTTCTGTTCTTGTCAGTTTCCTAAGCAGAGTTGAACTAGGTATGGTCCGTGTGTGTAGGAAGCACAGTTCTTTTGTTCTGAGCAAGCTCACTTTTCGGACCCCAAAGGAAACACAGTATAGTAGAAGAGTGCTCTTTTCTAAAAAGCAGAGTGTGTTTCTTGTAAGGCGACCTAGCGTTTGTTTCCCAGTCCTACATGGAGTTGAATCCCATGCAGTTTCTGGTCCTACGAGCAAGAGTTGTTTTCTGGTAAGAAGAGTCACTATTGCACTCCCATTGCCATACACAGTGCAAATAGCACTCGCGTCTGTTCCCAGCAAGTACAGTGTATTGGACTGAAGAGGATCTACTGTTCTTGTCAGTTTCCTAAGCAGAGTTGAACTAGATATGGCCCGTTTGTATAGGAAGCACAGTTCTTTTGTTCTGAGCAAGCTCACTGTTCGTACCCCATAGTAAACACAGTAGAGTAGTAGAGTGCTTTTTTTCTCAAAAGCAGAGTGTGTTTCTTGTAAGGCGAGCTAGCGTTTGTTTCCCAGTCCTAAAGGGAGTTGAATCACATGCAGTTTCTGGTCCTATGAACAAGAGTTGTTTTCTGGTAAGGAAAGTTATTCTTGCGCTCCCATTGTCATACACAGGGCAATTAGCACTGGCGTCTGTTCCCAGCATGTACAGTGTATTGGACTGAAGAGGATCTACTGTTCTTTTCAGTATCCTAAGCAGAATTGAAGTAGATATGGCCCCTGTGTGTAAGAAGCACAGTTCTTTTGTTCTGAGCAAGCTCACAGTTCTGGCACTATAGGAAACACAGTAGAGTAGAAGAGTGCTCTTTTCTCAAAAGCAGAGTGTGTTTCTTGTAAGGCGAGCTAGCATTTGTTTTCCAGTCAGAAATGGAGTTGAGTCACATGCAGTATTTGGTCCTATGAGCAAGAGTTGTTTTCTGGTAAGAAGAGTCACTATTGCGCTCCCATTGTCATACACAGTGCATATAGCACTCGCGTATATTCCCAGCAAGTACAGTGCATTGAACTGAAGAGGAGCTACTGTTATTGTCAGTTTCAAAAGCAGAGTTGAACTAGATATGGCCCGTGTTTGTAGGAAGCACAGTACTTTTGTTCTGAGCAAGCTCACTGTTCGGACCCCATAGGAAACACAGTAGAGTAGAAGAGTGCTCTTTTTTCAAAAGCAGAGTGTGTTTCTTGTAAGGCAAGCTAGGGTTTGTTTCCCAGTCCTAAATGGAGTTGAATCACATGCAGTTTCTGGTCCTAAGAGCAAGAGTTGTTTTCTGGTAAGAAGAGTCACTATTGTGCTCCCATTGTCATACACAGGCCAAATAGCACTGGCGTCTGTTCCCAGCATGTACTGTGAATTGGAATGAAGAGGAGCTACAGTTCTTGTCAGTTTCCTAAGCAGAGTTGAAATAGATATGGCCCGTGTGTGTAGGAAGCACAGTTCTTTTATCGTGAGCAAGCTCACTTATCGGACCCCTTAGGAAACACAGTAGAGTAGAAGAGTGCTCTTTTCTCAAAAGCAGAGTGTGTTTCTTGTAAGGCGAGCTAGTGTTTGTTTCCCAGTCAGAAATGGAGTTGAATCCCATGCAGATTCTGGTCCTACGAGCAAGAGTTGTTTTCTGGTAAGAAGAGTCACTATTGCCCTCCCATTGCCATACACAGTGCATATAGCACTCGCGTATAATCCCAGCAAGTACAGTGCATTGAACTGAAGAGCAGCTACTATTCTTGTCAGTTTCCTAAGCAGAGTTGAACTAGATAAGGGCCATTTGTGTAGGAAGCACAGTTCTTTTATTCTGAGCAAGCTCACTTATCGGACCCCTTAGGAAACACATTAGAGTAGAAGAGTGCTCGTTTTTCAAAAGCAGAGTGTGTTTCTTGTAAGGCGAGCTAGCGTTTATTTCCCAGTTCTAAATGGAGTTGAATCACATGCAGTTTTTGGTCCTATGAGCAAGAGTTCTTTTCTGGTAAGGAAAGTCACTATTGTGCTCCCATTGACATACACAGTGCAAATAGTAATCGCGTCTGTTCCCAGCAAGTACAGTGCATTGGACTGAAGAGGAGCTACAGTTCTTGTCAGTTTCCTTAGCAGAGTTGAACTAGGTATGGCCCGTGTGTGCAGGAAGAACAGTTCTTTTGTTCTGAGCAAGCTCACTGTTCAGACACCATAGGAAACACAGTAGAGTAGAAGAGTGCTCTTTTCTCAAAAGCAGAGTGTGTTTCTTGTAAGGCGAGCTAGCGTTTGTTTCCCAGTCCTAAATGGAGTTGAATCTCATGCAGTTTCTGGTCCTATGAGCAAGAGTTGTTTTCTGGTAAGAAGAGTCACTATTGCGCTCCCATTGTCATACACAGGGCAAGTAGCACTGGCGTCTGTTCCCAGCATGTACAGTGTATTGGACTGAAGAGGATCTGCTGTTCTTGTCAGCTTCCTAAGCAGAATTGAACTAGATATGGCCATGTGTGTAGGAAGGACAGTTCTTTTGATCTGAGCAAGCTCACTGTTTTGGCCCTGTAGGAAACACAGTAGAGTAGAAGACTTCTCTTTTCTCAAAAGCAGAGTGTGTTTCTTGTAAGGCGGCCTAGTGTTTGTTTCCCAGTCATAAATGCAGTTGAATCACATACAGTTTCTGGTCCTACGAGCAAGAGTTGTTTTCTGGAAAGAAGAGTCACTATTACACTCCCATTGCCATACACAGTGCAAATAGCACTCGCGTCTGTTCCCAGCAAGTACAGTGTATTGGACTGAAGAGGATCTACTGTTCTTGTCAGTTTCCTAAGCAGAATTGAACTACATATGGCCGTGTGTGTAGGAAGCACAGTTCTTTTGTTCTGAGCAAGCTCACTGTTCTAGCCCTATAGGAAACACAGTAGAGTAGAAGAGTGCTCTTTTCTCAAAAGCAGAGTGTGTTTCTTGTAAGGCGAGCTAGCATTTGTTTCCCAGTCAGAAATGGAGTTGAGTCACATGCAGTTTTTGGTCCTATGAGTAAGAGTTTTTTTCTGGTAAGAAGAGTCACTATTGCGCTCCCATTGCCATACACAGTGCAAATAGCACTCGCGTTTGTTCCCAGCAAGTACAGTGTATTGGACTGAAGAGGAGCTACTGTTCTTGTCAGTTTCCTAAGCAGAGTTGAACTAGGTAAGGCCTGTGTGTGTAGGAAGCACAGTTCTTTTGTTCTGAGCAAGCTCACTGTTCGGACACCATAGGAAACACAGTAGAGTAGAAGACTGCTCTTTTCTCAAAAGCAGAGTGTGTTTCTTGTAAGGCGACCTAGCGTTTCTTTTCCAGTCCTAAATAGAGTTGAATCCCATGCAGTTTCTGGTCCTACCAGCAAGAGTTGTTTTCTGGTAAGAAGAGTCACTATTGCGCTCCTATTGCCATACACAGTGCAAATAGCACTCGCGTCTGTTCCCAGCACGTACAGTGTATTGGACTGAAGAGGAGCTACTTTTCTTGTCACTTTCCTAAGTAGAGTTGAACTAGATATGGCCCGTGTGTGTAGGAGGCACAGTTCTTTTGTTCTGAGCAAGCTCACTGTTCGGACCCCATAGGAAACACAGTAGAGTAGAAGAGTGCCCTTTTCTCAAAAGCAGAGTGTGTTTCTTGTAAGGCGAGGTAGCGTTTGTTTCCCAGTCCTAAATGTAGTTGAATCACATGCAGTTTCTGGTCCTATGAGCAAGAGTTGTTTTCTGGTAAAAAGATTCACTATTGCGCTCCCATTGTCATACACAGGGCAACAACACTGGCATTTGTTCCCAGCATGTAAAGTGTATTGGCCTGAAGAGGATCTACTGTTCCTGTCTGTTTCCTAAGCAGAGTTGAACTAGATTTGGCTCGTGTGTGTAGGAAGCACAGTTCTTTTGTTCTGAGCAAGCTCACTGTTTGGACCCCATAGGAAAAACAGTAGAGTAGAAGAGTGCTCTTTTCTCAAAAGCAGAGTGTGTTTCTTCTATGGCGTGCTAGCGTTTGTTTCCCAGTCCTAAATGGAGTTGAGTCACATGCAGTTTCTGGTCCTTCAAGCAAGAGTTGTTTTCTGGAAAGAAGAGTCACTATTTCGCTCCCATTGCCATACACAGTGCAAAGAGCACTCATGTCTGCTTTGAGCAAGTACACTGTGTTGGACTGAAGAGGAGCTACTGTTCTTGTCTGTTTCCTAAGAAGAGTTGAACTAGATATGGCCCGTGTGTGTAGGAAGCACAGTTCTTTTGTTCTGAGCAAGCTCACTGTTCGGACACCACAGGAAACACAGTAGAGTAGAAGAGTGCTCCTTTCTCAAAAGCAGAGTGAGTTTTTCGTCAGGCGAGCTAGCGTTTGTTTTCCAGTTCTAAATGGAGTTTAATCCAATGCAGTTTCTGGTCCTACGAGCAATAGTTGTTTTCAGGTAAGAAGAGTCACTATTGCCCTCCCCTTGTCATACACAGGGTAAATAGCACTGGCGTCTGTTCCCAGCAAGTACAGTGTATTGGACTGAAGAGGATCTACAGTTCTTGTCCGTTTCCTAAGCAGAATTGAACTAGACATGGCCATGTGTGTAGGAAGCACAGTTCTTTTGTTCTGAGCCATCTCACTGTTCTGGCCCTAAGGGAAACACAGAAGAGTAGAAGAGTGCTCTTTTCTCAAAAGCCGAGTGTGTTTCTTGTAAGGCGAGCTAGCGTTTGTTTCCCAGTCCTAAATGGAGTTGAATCATATGCAGTTTCTGGTCCTATGAAAAGAGTTGTTTTCTGGTAAGGAAAGTCACTATTGCGCTCCCATTGCCATACACAGTGAAGTAGCACTCGCGTCTGTTCCCAGCAAGTACAGTGTATTGGACTGAAGAGGAGCTACTGCTCTTGTCAGTTTCCTAAGCAGAGTTGAAGTATATATGGCCCCTGTGTGTAGGAAGCACAGTTCTTTTGTTCTGAGCAAGCTCACTGTTCGGACCCCATAGGAAACACAGTAGAGTAGAAGAGTGCCCTTTTCTCAAAATCAGAGTGTTTTTCTTGTAAGGCCAACTAGCGTTTGATTCCAAGTCCTAAATGTAGTTGAATCACTTGCAGTTTCTGGTCCTATGAGCAAGAGTTGTTTTCTGGTTAGAAGAGTCACTATTGCGCTCCCATGGTCATACACAAGGCAAATAGCCCTGGCGTCTGTTCCCAGCATGTAAAGTGTATTGGCCTGAAGAGGATCTACTGTTCTTGTCAGTTTCCTAAGCAGAGTTGAACTAGATATGATCCGTGTGTGTAGGAAGCACAGTTCTTTTGTTCTGAGCAAGCTCACTCTTTGGACACCATAGGAAACACAGTAGAGTAGAAGAGTGCCCTTTTCTCAAAAGCAGAGTGTGTTTCTTATAAGGCGAGCTAGCGTTTGTTTCCAAGTCCTAAATGTAGTTGAATCACTTGCAGTTTCTGGTCCTATGAGCAAGAGTTGTTTTCTGGTTAGAAGAGTCACTATTGCGCTCCCATGGTCATACACAAGGCAAATAGCACTGGCGTCTGTTCCCAGTATGTAAAGTGTATTGGCCTGAAGAGGATCTACTGTTCTTGTCAGTTTCCTAAGCAGAGTTGAACTAGATATGATCCGTGTGTGTAGGAAGCAAGGTTCTTTTGTTCTGAGCAAGCTCACTGTTTGGACACCATAGGAAACACAGTAGAGTAGAAGAGTGCTCTTTTCTCAAAAGCAGAGTGTTTTTCTCGTAAGACGAGCTAGTATTTATTTCCCAATCAGAAATCGAGTTGAATCCCATGGAGTTTCTGTCCTACGAGCAAGAGTTGTTTTCTGGTAAGAAGAGTCCCTATTTCGCTCCCATTGCCGAACACAGTGCAAATAGCACTCGCGTCTGTTCCTAGCAAGTACAGTGTATTGGACTGAAGAGGAGCTACTGTTCTTGTCACTTTCCTAAGCAGAGTTGAACTAGATATGGCCCGTGTGTGTAGGAAGCACAGTTCATTTTTCTGAGCAACCACACTGTCTGGCCCTATAGGAAACACAGTAGAGTAGAAGAGTGCTCTTTTCTCAAAAGCAAATTATGTTTCTTGTAAGGCGAGCTAGCATTTGTTTCCCACTCCTAATTGGAGTTGAGTCACATGCATTTCGGGTCCTACGACCAAGAGTTGTTTTCTGGTAAGAAGAGTCACTATTGTTCTCCCACTGTCATACACAGGGTAAATAGCACTGGCGTCTGTTCTCAGCATGTACAGTGTATTGGACTGTAGAGAATCTATTCTTCTTGTCAGTTTCCTAAGCAGAATTGAACTAGTTATGGCCCATGTGTGTAGGAAGCACAGTTCTTTTGTTCTGAGCAATCAAACTGTTCTGGCCCTAAGTGAAACACAGAAGAGTAGAAGAGTGCTCTTTTCTCAAAAGCCGAGTGTGTTTCTTGTAAGGCGAGCTAGCGTTTGTTTCCCAGTCCTAAATGGAGTTGAATCCCATGCAGTTTCTGGTCCTATGAGCAAGAGTTGTTTTCTGGTAAGGAAAGTCACTATTGCGCTCCCATTGCCATACACAGTGCAAGTAGCACTCGCGTCTGTTCCCAGCAAGTACAGTGTATTGGACTGAAGAGGAGCTACTGCTCTTGCCAGTTTCCTAAGCAGAGTTGAACTAGATATGGCCCCTGTGTGTAGGAAGCACAGTTCTTTTGTTCTGAGCAAGCACACTGTTCGGACTCCATATGAAACACGGTAGAGAAGAAGAGTGCTCTTTTCTCAAAAGAAGAGTGTGTTTCTTGTGAGGCGAGCTAGTGTTTGTTTCCCAGTCAGAAATGGAGTTGAATCACATGCAGTTTCTGGTACTACGAGCAAGAGTTGTTTTCTGTTAAGAAGAGTCATTATTGTGCTCCCATTGCCATACACAGGGCAAATAGCACTCGCGTCTGTTCCCAGCAAGTACAGTGTATTGGTCTGAAGAAGAGCTGCTGTTCTTGTCTGTTTCCTAATTTGAGTTGAACTAGATATGGCCCGTGTGTCGGAAGCACAGTTCTTTTGTTCTGAGCAAACTCACTGTTCTGGCCCTGTGGGAAACACAGTAGAGTAGAAGAGTGCTCTTTTCTCAAAAGCATAGTGTGTTTCTTGTAATGCGAGCTAACGTTTGTTTCCCATTCCTAAATGAAGTTGAATCACATGCAGTTTCTGGTCCTATGAGCAAGCGTTGTTTCCTGGTAAGAAGAGTCACTATTGCGTTCCCATTGTCATACACTGGGCAAGTAGCACTGGCGTCTGTTCCCAGCAAGTACAGTGTATTGGACTGAAGAGGAGCTACTGTTCTTGTCAGTTTCCTAAAAAGATTTGAACTAGATGTGGCCCGTGTGTGTAGGAAGCACAGTTCTTTTGTTCTGAGCAAGCTCACTGTTCGCACACCACAGGAAACACAGTAGAGTAGAAGAATGCTCCTTTCTCAAAAGCAGAGTGAGTTTTTCCTTAGGTGAGCTAGCGTTTGTTTTGCAGTCCTAAAGGGAGTTTAATCCAATGCAGTTTCTGGTCCTACGAGCAATAGTTGTTTTCTGGTAAGAAGAGTCACTATTGCCCTCCCCATGTCATACACAGGGTAAATAGCACTGGCGTCTGTTCCCAGCATGTACAGTGTATTGGACTGAAGAGGAACTACTGTTATTGTCAGTTTCAAAAGCAGAGTTGAACTAGATATGGCCCGTGTTTGTAGGAAGCACAGTTCTTTTGTTCTGAGCAAGCTCACTGTTCGGACCCCATAGGAAACACAGTAGGGTAGAAGAGTGCTCTTTTCTCAAGAGCAGAGTGTGTTTCTTGTAAGGCGAGCTAGCGTTTATTTCCCAGTTGTAAATGGAGTTGAATCACATGCAGTTTCTGGTCCTATGAACAAGAGTTGTTTTCTGGTAAGGAAAGTCACTATTGCGCTCCCATTGCCATTCACAGGGCTAATAGCACTGTCGTCTGTTCCCAGCAAGTACAGTGTATTGGACTGAAGAGGATCTACAATTCTTGTCCGTTTCCTAAGCAGAATTGAACTAGACATGGCCATGTGTGTAGGAAGCACAGTTCTTTTGTTCTGAGCAATCTCACTGTTCTGGCCCTAAGGGAAACACAGAAGAGTAGAAGAGTGCTCTTTTCTCAAAAGCCGAGTGTGTTTCTTGTAAGGCGAGCTAGCGTTTGTTTCCCAGTCGTAAATGGAGTTGAATCACATGCAGTTTCTGGTCCTATGAAAAGAGTTGTTTTCTGGTAAGGAAAGTCCCTATTGCGCTCCCATTGCCATACACAGTGCAAGTAGCACTCGCGTCTGTTCCCAGCAAGTACAGTGTATTGGACTGAAGAGGAGCTACTGCTCTTGTCAGTTTCCTAAGCAGAGTTGAAGTATATATGGCCCCTGTGTGTAGGAAGCACAGTTCTTTTGTTCTGAGCAAGCTCACTGTTCGGACCCCATAGGAAACACAGTAGAGTAGAAGAGTGCCCTTTTCTCAGAAGCAGAGTGTGTTTCTTGTAAGGCGAGCTAGCGTTTGTTTCCAAGTCCTAAATGTTGTTGAATCACTTGCAGTTTCTGGTCCTATGAGCAAGAGTTGTTTTCTGGTTAGAAGAGTCACTATTGCGCTCCCATGGTCATACACAAGGCAAATAGCCCTGGCGTCTGTTCCCAGCATGTAAAGTGTATTGGCCTGAAGAGGATCTACTGTTCTTGTCAGTTTCCTAAGCAGAGTTGAACTAGATATGATCCGTGTGTGTAGGAAGCACAGTTCTTTTGTTCTGAGCAAGCTCACTGTTTGGACACCATAGGAAACACAGTAGAGTAGAAGAGTGCTCTTTTCTCAAAGGCAAATTATGTTTCTTGTAAGGCGAGCTAGCGTTTGTTTCCCAGTCCTAATTGGAGTTGAGTCACATGCATTTCGGGTCCTACGACCAAGAGTTGTTTTCTGGTAAGAAGAGTCACTATTGTGCTCCCACTGTCATACACAGGGTAAATAGCACTGGCGTCTGTTCTCAGCATGTACAGTGTATTGGACTGTAGAGAATCTATTCTTCCTGTCAGTTTCCTAAGCAGAATTGAACTAGTTATGGCCCATGTGTGTAGGAAGCACAGTTCTTTTGTTCTGAGCAAGCCCACAGTTCGGACCCCATAGGAAACACAGTAGAGTAGAAATGTGATCTTTTCTCAAAAGCAGAGTGTGTTTCTTGTAAGGCGAGCTAGTGTTTGTTTACCAGTCAGAAATGGATTTGAATCACATGCATTTTCTATTCCTACGAGCAAGGGCTGTTTTCTGGTAAGAACAGTCACTATTTCACTCCCATTGCCATTCACAGTGCAAATAGCACTCGCGTCTGTTCCCAGCAAGTACAGTGTATTGGACTGAAGAGGATCTACAGTTCTTGTCAGTTTCCTAAGCAGAATTGAACTAGACATGGCCGTGTGTAGGAAGCACAGTTCTTTTGTTGTGAGCAATCCTACTGTTCTGGCCCTAAGTGAAACACAGAAGAGTAGAAGAGTGCTCTTTTCTCAAAAGCCGAGTGTGTTTCTTGTAAGGCGAGTTAGCGTTTGTTTCCCAGTCCTAAATGGAGTTGAATCCCATGCAGTTTATGGTCCTATGAACAAGAGTTGTTTTCTGGTAAGGAAAGTCACTATTGCGCTCCCATTGCCATACACAGTGCAAGTAGCACTCGCGTCTGTTCCCAGCAAGTACAGTGTATTGGACTGAAGAGGAGCTACTGCTCTTGTCAGTTTCATAAGCAGAGTTGAACTCTATATGGCCCCTGTGTGTAGGAAGCACAGTTCTTTTGTTCTGAGCAAGCTCACTGTTCGGACCCCATAGGGAACACAGTAGAGTAGAGGAGTGCCCTTTTCTCAAAAGCAGAGTGTGTTTCTTGTAAGGCGAGCTAGCGTTTATTTCCCAGTCCTAAATGGAGTTGAATCACATGCAGTTTCTGGTCCTACGAGCAAGAGTTGTTTTCTGGTAAGAAGAGTCACTATTGCGCTCCCATTGCCATAAACAGTGCAAATAGCACTCGCTTCTGTTCCCAGCAGTACAGTGTATTGGACTGAAGAGGAGATACTTTTCTTGTCAGTTTCCTAAGCAGAGTTGAACTAGATATGGCCCGTGTGTGTAGGAGGCACAGTTCTTTTGTTCTGAGCAAGCTCACTGTTAGGACTCCATAGGGAACACAGTTGAGTAGAAGAGTGGTCTTTTCTCAAAAGCAGAGTGTGTTTCTTGCAGGGAGAGCTAGCGTTTGTTTCCCAGTCCTAAATGGAGTTGAGTCACATGCAGTTTCTGGTCCTACGAGCAAGAGTTGTTTTCTGGTAAAAGAGTCACTATTGCGCTCCCATTGTCATACACAGGGCAAATAGCACTGGCGTCGGTTCCCAGGATGTACAGTGTATTCGACTGAAGAGGATCTACTGTTCTTGTCAGTTTCCTAAGCAGAGTTGAACTAGATATGGCCCGTGTGTGTAGGAAGCCCAGTTCTTTTGTTCTGAGCAAGCTCACTGTTTGGACCCCATAGGAAACACAGTAGAGTAGAAGAGTGCCCTTTTCTCAAAAGCAGAGTGTGTTTCTTGTAAGGCGAGGTAGCGTTTGTTTCCCAGTCCTAAATGTAGTTGAATTACATGCAGTTTCTGGTCCTTTGAGCAAGAGTTGTTTTCTGGTAAAAAGAGTCATTATTGCGCTCCCATGGTCATAGACAGGACAAACAGCACTGGCATTTGTTCCCAGCACGTAAAGTGTATTGGCCTGAAGATGATCTACTGTTCCTGTCAGTTTCCTAAGCAGAGTTGAACTAGATTTGGCTCGTGTGTGTAGGAAGCACAGTTCTTTTGTTCTGAGCAAGCTAACTGTTTGGACCCCATAGGAAAAACAGTAGAGTAGAAGAGTGCTCTTTTCTCAAAAGCAGAGTGTGTTTCTTCTATGGCGTGCTAGCGTTTGTTTCCCAGTCCTAAATGGAGTTGAGTCACATGCAGTTTCTGGTCCTTCGAGCAAGAGTTGTTTTCTGGAAAGAAGAGTCACTATTTCGCTCCCATTGCCATACACAGTGCAAAGAGCACTCACGTCTGCTTCCAGCAAGTACACTGTGTTGGACTGAAGAGGAGCTACTGTTCTTGTCTGTTTCCTAAGAAGAGTTGAACTAGATATGGCCCGTGTGTGTAGGAAGCACAGTTCTTTTGTTCTGAGCAAGCTCACTGTTCGGACACCACAGGAAACACAGTAGAGTAGAAGAGTGCTCCTTTCTCAAAAGCAGAGTGAGTTTTTCGTCAGGCGAGCTAGCGTTTGTTTTCCAGTTCTAAATGGAGTTTAATCCAATGCAGTTTCTGGTCCTACGAGCAATAGTTGTTTTCTGGTAAGAAGAGTCACTATTGCCCTCCCCTTGTCATACACAGGGTAAATAGCACTGGCGTCTGTTCCCAGCAAGTACAGTGTATTGGACAGAAGAGGATCTATAGTTCTTGTCCGTTTCCTAAGCAGAATTGAACTAGACATGGCCATGTGTGTAGGAAGCACAGTTCTTTTGTTCTGAGCAATCTCACTGTTCTGGCCCTAAGGGAAACACAGAAGAGTAGAAGAGTGCTCTTTTCTCAAAAGCCGAGTGTGTTTCTTGTAAGGCGAGCTAGCGTTTGTTTCCCAGTCTTAAATGGAGTTGAATCACATGTAGTTTCTGTTCCTATGAGCAAGAGTTGTTTTCTGGTAAGGAAAGTCACTATTGCGCTCCCATTGCCATACACAGTGCAAGTAGCGCTCGCGTCTGTTCCCAGCAAGTACAGTGTATTGGACTGAAGAGGAGCTACTGCTCTTGTCAGTTTCATAAGCAGAGTTGAACTCTATATGGCCCCTGTGTGTAGGAAGCACAGTTCTTTTGTTCTGAGCAAGCTCACTGTTCGGACCCCATAGGGAACACAGTAGCGTAGAGGAGTGCCCTTTTCGCAAAAGCAGAGTGTGTTTCTTGTAAGGCGAGCTAGCGTTTATTTCCCAGTCCTAAATGGAGTTGAATCACATGCAGTTTCTGGTCCTACGAGCAAGAGTTGTTTTCTGGTAAGAAGAGTCACTATTGCGCTCCCATTGCCATAAACAGTGCAAATAGCACTCGCTTCTGTTCCCAGCAGTACAGTGTATTGGACTGAAGAGGAGATACTTTTCTTGTCAGTTTCCTAAGCAGAGTTGAACTGGATATGGCCCGTGTGTGTAGGAGGCACAGTTCTTTTGTTCTGAGCAAGCTCACTGTTAGGACTCCATAGGGAACACAGTTGTGTAGAAGAGTGGTCTTTTCTCAAAAGCAGAGTGTGTTTCTTGCAGGGAGAGCTAGCGTTTGTTTCCCAGTCCTAAATGGAGTTGAGTCACATGCAGTTTCTGGTCCTACGAGCAAGAGTTGTTTTCTGGTAAAAGAGTCACTATTGCGCTCCCATTGTCATACACAGGGCAAATAGCACTGGCGTCTGTTCCCAGCATGTAAAGTGTATTGGCCTGAAGAGGATCTACTGTTCTTGTCAGTTTCCTAAGCAGAGTTGAACTAGATATGATCCGTGTGTGTAGGAAGCACAGTTCTTTTGTTCTGAGCAAGCTCACTGTTTGGACACCATAGGAAACACAGTAGAGTAGAAGAGTGCTCTTTTCTCAAAAGCAGAGTGTTTTTCTCTTAAGACGAGCTAGTATTTATTTCCCAATCAGAAATCGAGTTGAATCCCATGCAGTTTCTGTCCTACGAGCAAGAGTTGTTTTCTGGTAAGAAGAGTCCCTATTTCGCTCCCATTGCCGAACACAGTGCAAATAGCACTCGCGTCTGTTCCCAGCAAGTACAGTGTATTGGACTGAAGAGGAGCTACTGTTCTTGTCAGTTTCCTAAGCAGAGTTGAACTAGATATGGCCCGTGTGTGTAGGAAGCACAGTTCTTTTTTCTGAGCAACCACACTGTCTGGCCCTATAGGAAACACAGTAGAGTAGAAGAGTGCTCTTTTCTCAAAAGCAAATTATGTTTCTTGTAAGGCGAGCTAGCCTTTGTTTCCCAGTCCTAATTGGAGTTGAGTCACATGCATTTCGGGTCCTAAGACCAATAGTTGTTTTCTGGTAAGAAGAGTCACTATTGTGCTCCCACTGTCATACACAGGGTAAATAGCACTGGCGTCTGTTCTCAGCATGTACAGTGTATTGGACTGTAGAGAATTTATTCTTCTTGTCAGTTTCCTAAGCAGAATTGAACTAGCTATGGCCCCTGTGTGTAGGAAGCACAGTTCTTTTGTTCTGAGCAATCTCACAGTTCGGACCCCATAGGAAACACAGTAGAGTAGAAGTGTGATCTTTTCTCAAAATCAGAGTGTGTTTCTTGTAAGGCGAGCTAGTGTTTGATTACCAGTCAGAAATGGAGTTGAATCACATGCATTTTCTATTCCTACCAGCAAGAGCTGTTTTCTGGTAAGAACAGTCACTATTTCACTCCCATTGCCATTCACAGTACAAATAGCATTCGCGTCTGTTCCCAGCAGTACAGTGTATTGGACTGAAGAGGATCTACAGTTCTTGTCAGTTTCCTAAGCAGAAATGAACTAGACATGGCTGTGTGTAGGAAGCACAGTTCTTTTGTTCTGAGCAATCTTACTGTTCTGGCCCTAAGTGAAACACAGAAGAGTAGAAGAGTGCTCTTTTCTCAAAAGCCGAGTGTGTTTCTTGTAAGGCGAGCTAGCGTTTGTTTCCCAGTCCTAAATGGAGTTGAATCCCATGCAGTTTCTGGTCCTATGAGCAAGAGTTGTTTTCTGGTAAGGAAAGTCACTATTGTGCTCCCATTGCCATACACAGTGCAAGTAGCACTCGCGTCTGTTCCCATCAAGTACAGTGTATTGGACTGAAGAGGAGCTACTGCTCTTGTCAGTTTCATAAGCAGAGTTGAACTCTATATGGCCCCTGTGTGTAGGAAGCACAGTTCTTTTGTTCTGAGCAAGCTCACTGTTTGGACCCCATAGGAAAAACAGTAGAGTAGAAGAGTGCTCTTTACTCAAAAGCAGAGTGTGTTTCTTCTATGGCGTGCTAGCCTTTGTTTCCCAGTCCTAAATGGAGTTGAGTCACATGCAGTTTCTGGTCCTTCGAGCAAGAGTTGTTTTCTGGAAAGAAGAGTCACTATTTCGCTCCCATTGCCATACACAGTGCAAAGAGCACTCACATCTGCTTCCAGCAAGTACACTGTGTTGGACTGAAGAGGAGCTACTGTTCTTGTCTGTTTCCTAAGAAGAGTTGAACTAGATATGGCCCGTGTGTGTAGAAAGCACAGTTCTTTTGTTCTGAGCAAGCTCACTGTTCGGACACCACAGGAAACACAGTAGAGTAGAAGAGTGCTCCTTTCTCAAAAGCAGAGTGAGTTTTTGGACAGGCTAGCAAGTGTTTGTTTTCCAGTTCTAAATGGAGTTTAATCCAATGCAGTTTCTGGTCCCATGAGCAATAGTTGTTTTCTGGTAAGAAGAGTCACTATTGCCCTCCCCTTGTCATACACAGGGTAAATAGCACTGGCGTCTGTTCCCAGTATGTACAGTGTATTGGACTGAAGAGGAACTACTGTTATTGTCAGTTTCAAAAGCAGAGTTGAACAAGATATGGCCTGTGTTTGTAGGAAGCACAGTTCTTTTCTTCTGATCAAGCTCACTGTTCGGACCCCATAGGAAACACAGTAGAGTAGAAGAGTGCTCTTTTCTCAAGAGCAGAGTGTGTTTCTTGTAAGGGGAGCTAGCGTTTATTTCCCAGTTGTAAAAGGAGTTGAATCACATGCAGTTTCTGGTCCTACCAATAAGAGTTGTTTTCTGGTAAGGAAAGTCACTATTGCGCTCCCATTGCCGAACACAGTGCAAATAGCACTCGCGTCTGTTCCCAGCAAGTTCAGTGTATTGGACTGAAGAGGAGCTACTGTTCTTGTCAGTTTCCTAAGCAGAGTTGAACTAGATATGGCCCGTGTGTGTAGGAAGCACAGTTCTTTTTTCTGAGCAACCACACTGTCTGGCCCTATAGGAAACACAGTAGAGTAGAAGAGTGCTCTTTTTCAAAAGCAGAGTGTGTTTCTTGTAAGGCGACCTAGTGTTTGTTTCCCAGTCCTAAATGGAGTTGAATCACATGCAGTTTCTGGTCCTAGGAACAAGAGTTGTTTTCTGGTAAGGAAAGTCACTATTGCGCTCCCATTGCCATTCACAGGGCTAATAGCACTGTCGTCTGTTCCCAGCAAGTACAGTGTATTGGACTGAAGAGGATCTACAGTTCTTGTCAGTTTCCTAAGCAGAATTGAACTAGACATGGCCGTGTGTGTAGGAAGCACAGTTCTTTTGTTCTGAGCAATCTCACTGTTCTGGCCCTAAAGGAAACACAGAAGAGTAGAAGAGTGCTCTTTTCTCAAAAGCCGAGTGTGTTTCTTGTAATTCGAACTAGCGTTTGTTTCCGCATCCCACATGGAGTTGAATCCCATGCAGTTTCTGGTCCTATGAGCAAGAGTTGTTTTCTGGTAAGGAAAGTCACTATTGTGCTCCAATTGCCATACACAGTGCAAATAGTACTCTCGTATGTTCCCAGCAAGTACAGTGTATTGGACTGAAGAGGAGCTACTGTTCTTGTCAGTTTCCTTAGCAGAGTTGAACTAGATATGGCCCGTGTGTAGGAAGCACAGTTCTTTTGTTCTGAGCAAGCTCACTGTTCGGACACCATAGGAAACACAGTAGAGTAGAAGAGTGCTCTTTTCTCAAAAGCAGAGTGTGTTTCTCGTTAGGTGAGCTAGATTTGTTTTCCAGTCCTAAATGCAGTTGCATCACGTGCAGTTTCTGGTCCTACGAGCAAGAGTTGTTTTGAGGTAAGAAGAGTCACTATTGCGCTCCCATTGCCATACACAGTGCAAATAGCACTCGCGTCTGTTCCCAGCAAGTACAGTGTATAGGACTGAAGAGGAGCTACTGTTCCTGTCAGTTTCCTAAGCAGAGTTGAACTAGCTATGGCCCCTGTGTGTAGGAAGCACAGTTCTTTTGTTCTGAGCAAGCTCACTTTTCGGACCCCTAAGGAAACACAGTACAGTAGAAGAGTGCTCTTTTCTCAAAAGCAGAGTGTGTTTCTTGTAAGGCGAGCTAGCGTTTGTTTCCCAGTCCTAAATGGAGTTGAATCACATGCAGTTTCTGGTCCTACGAGCAAGAGTTGTTTCCTGGTAAGAAGAGTCACTATTGCGCTCCCATTGTCATACACAGGGCAAATAGCACTGGCGTCTGTTCCCAGCATGTACAGTGAATTGGAATGAACAGGAGCTATTGTTCTTGTCAGTTTCCTAAGCAGAGTTGAAATAGATATGGCCCGTGTGTGTAGGAAGCACAGTTCTTTTATTCTGAGCAAGCTCACTTATTGGAACCCTTAGGAAACACAGTAGAGTAGAAGAGTGCTCTTTTCTCAAAAGCAGAGTGTGTTTCTTCTAAGTCGAGCTAGTGTTTGTTTGCCAGATAGAAATGGAGTTGAATCCCATGCAGATTCTGGTCCTAGGAGCAAGAGTTGTTTTCTGGTTATAAGAGTCACTGTTGCGCTCCCATTGTCATACACCGTGCAAATAGCACTCGTGTCTGTTCCCAGCATGTACAGTGTATTGGACTGAAGATGATCTACTGTTCTTCTCAGTTTCCTAAGCAGAATTCAACTAGATATGGCCGTGTGTCTAGGAAGCACAGTTCTTTTGTTCTGAGCAAGCTCACTGTTCTGGCCCTGTAGGAAACACAGTGGAGTAGAAGAGTGCTCTTTTCTCAAATGCAGAGTGTGTTTCTTGTAAGGCGAGCTAGCGTTTATTTCCCAGTTCTAAATGGAGTTGAATCACATGCAGTTTTCAGTCCTATGAGCAAGAGTTGTTTTCTGGTAAGGAAAGTCACTATTGTGCTCCAATTGCCATACACAGTGCAAATAGTACTCTCGTATGTTCCCAGCAAGTACAGTGTATTGGACTGAAGAGGAGCTACTGTTCTTGTCAGTTTCCTTAGCAGAGTTGAACTAGATATGGCCCGTGTGTGTAGGAAGCACAGTTCTTTTATTCTGAGCAAGCTCACTGTTCGGACACCATAGGAAACACAGTAGAGTAGAAGAGTGCTCTTTTCTCAAAAGCAGAGTGTGTTTCTCGTTAGGCGAGCTAGCGTTTGTTTTCCAGTCCTAAATGCAGTTGCGTCACGTGCAGTTTATGGTCATATGAGCAAGAGTTGTTTTGAGGTAAGAAGAGTCACTATTGCGCTCCCATTGTCATACACAGTGCAAATAGCACAGGCGTCTGTTCCCAGCATGTACAGTGTATTGGACTGAAGAGGATCTACTGTTCTTCTCAGTTTCCTAAGCAGAATTGAATTAGATATGGCCGTGTGTGTAGGAAGCACAGTTCTTTTGTTCTGAGCAAGCTCACTGTTCTGGCTATGTAGGAAACACAGTGGAGTAGACGAGTGCTCTTTTCTCAAAAGCAGAGTGTGTTTCTTCTAATGCAAGCTAGCATTTATTTCCCAGTTCTAAATGGAGTTGAATCACATGTAGTTTTCAATCCTACGAGCAAGAATTGTTTTCTGGTAAGGAAAGTCACTATTGTGCTTCCATTGCCGTACACAGTGCATTTAGTACTCGCGTCTGTTCCCAGCAAGTACAGTGTATTGGACTGAAGAGGAGCTACTGTTCTTGTCAGTTTCCTTAGCAGAGTTGAACTAGATATGGCCCATGTGTGTAGGAAGCACGGTTCTTTTGTTCTGAGCAAGCTCACTGTTCGGACAACATAGGAAACACAGTAGAGTAGAAGAGTGCTCTTTTCTCAAAAGCAGAGTGTGTTTCTCTTTAGGCGAGCTAGCGTTTGTTTTCCAGTCCTAAATGGAGTTGCGTCACGTGCAGTTTCTTGTCCTATGAGCAAGAGTTGTTTTCTGGTAAGAAGAGTCACTATTGTGCTCCCATTGCCATACACAGTGCAAATAGCTCTCGAGGCTCTTCCCAGCAAGTACAGTGTATTAGACTGAAGAGGAGCTTCTGTTCTTGTCAGTTTCCTAAGCAGAGTTGAACTAGATATGGTCCGTGTGTGTAGGAAGCACAGTTCTTTTGTTCTGAGCAAGCTCACTTTTCGGACCCCAAAGGAAACACAGTATAGTAGAAGAGTGCTCTTTTCTCAAAAGCCGAGTGTGTTTCTTGTAAGGCGAGCTAGCGTTTGTTTCCCAGTCCTAAATGGAGTTGAATCACATGCAGTTTCTGGTCCTATGAAAAGAGTTGTAAGGAAAGTCACTATTGTGCTCCCATTGCCATACACAGTGAAGTAGCACTCGCGTCTGTTCCCAGCAAGTACAGTGTATTGGACTGAAGAGGAGCTACTGCTCTTGTCAGTTTCCTAAGCAGAGTTGAAGTATATATGGCCCCTGTGTGTAGGAAGCACAGTTCTTTTGTTCTGAGCAATCTCACTGTTCGGACCCCATAGGAAACACAGTAGAGTAGAAGAGTGCCCTTTCCTCAAAAGCAGAGAGTGTTTCTTGTAAGGCGAGCTAGCGTTTATTTCCAAGTCCTAAATGTAGTTGAATCACTTGCAGTTTCTGGTACTATGAGCAAGAGTTGTTTTCTGGTTAGAAGAGTCACTATTGCGCTCCCATGGTCATACACAAGGCAAATAGCACTGGCGTCTGTTCCCAGCATGTAAAGTGTATTGGCCTGAAGAGGATCTACTGTTCTTGTCAGTTTCCTAAGCAGAGTTGAACTAGATATGATCCGCGTGTGTAGGAAGCACAGTTCTTTTGTTCTGAGCAAGCTCACTGTTTGGACACCATAGGAAACACAGTAGAGTAGAAGAGTGCTCTTTTCTCAAAAGCAGAGTGTTTTTCTCGTAAGACGAGCTAGTATTTATTTCCCAATCAGAAATCGAGTTGAATCCCATGCAGTTTCTGGTCCTACGAGCAAGAGTTGTTTTCTGGTAAGAAGAGTCCCTATTTCGCTCCCATTGCCGAACACAGTGCAAATAGCACTCGCGTCTGTTCCCAGCAAGCACAGTGTATAGGACTGAAGAGGAGCTACTGTTCTTGTCACTTTCCTAAGCAGAGTTGAACTAGATATGGCCCGTGTGTGTAGGAAGCACAGTTCTTTTTTCTGAGCAACCACACTGTCTGGCCCTATAGGAAACACAGTAGAGTAGAAGAGTGCTCTTTTCTCAAAAGCAAATTATGTTTCTTGTAAGGCGAGCTAGCGTTTGTTTCCCAGTCCTAATTGGAGTTGAGTCACATGCATTTCGGGTCCTACGACCAAGAGTTGTTTTCTGGTAAGAAGAGTCACTATTGTACTCCCACTGTCATACACAGGGTAAATAGCACTGGCGTCTGTTCTCAGCATGTACAGTGTATTGGACTGTAGAGAATCTATTCTTCTTGTCAGTTTCCTAAGCAGAATTGAACTAGATATGGCCCATGTGTGTAGGAAGCACAGTTCTTTTGTTCTGAGCAAGCTCACAGTTCGGACCCCATAGGGAACACAGTAGAGTAGAAGTGTGATCTTTTCTCAAAAGCAGAGTGTGTTTCTTGTAAGGCGAGCTAGTGTTTGTTTACCAGTCAGAAATGGAGTTGAATCACATGCATTTTCTATTCCTACGAGCAAGAGCTGTTTTCTGGTAAAAACAGTCACTATTTCACTCCCATTGCCATTCACAGTGCAAATAGCACTCGCTTCTGTTCCCAGCAGTACAGTGTATTGGACTGAAGAGGAGCTACTTTTCTTGTCAGTTTCCTAAGCAGAGTTGAACTAGATATGGCCCGTGTGTGTAGGAGGCACAGTTCTTTTGTTCTGAGCAAGCTCACTGTTAGGACCCCATAGGGAACACAGTAGAGTAGAAGAGTGCTCTTTTCTCAAAAGCAGAGTGTGTTTCTTGCAGGCAGAGCTAGCGTTTGTTTCCCAGTCCTAAATGGAGTTGAGTCACATGCAGTTTCTGGTCCTACGAGCAAGAGTTGTTTTCTGGTAAAAGAGTAACTATTGCGCTCCCATTGTCATACACAGGGCAAATAGCACTGGCGTAGGTTCCCAGCATGTACAGTGTATTCGACTGAAGAGGATCTACTGTTCTTGTCACTTTCCTAAGCAGAATTGAACTAGATATAGCCCATGTGTGTAGGAAGCCCAGTTCTTTTGTTCTGAGCAAGCTCACTGTTCGGACACCATAGGAAACACAGTAGAGTAGAAGAGTGCCCTTTTCTCAAAAGCAGAGTGTGTTTCTTGTAAGGCAAGGTAGCGTTTGTTTCTCAGTCCTAAATGTAGTTGAATCACATGCAGTTTCTGGTCCTATGAGCAAGAGTTGTTTTCTGGTAAAAAGAGTCACTATTGCGCTCCCATGGTCATAGACAGGGCAAAGAGCACTGGCATTTGTTCCCAGCATGTAAAGTGTATTGGCCTGAAGAGGATCTACTGTTCCTGTCAGTTTCCTAAGCAGAGTTGAACTAGATTTGGCTCGTGTATGTAGGAAGCACAGTTCTTTTGTTCTGAGCAAGCTCACTGTTTGGACCCCATAGGAAAAACAGTAGAGTAGAAGAGTGCTCTTTTCTCAAAAGCAGAGTGTGTTTCTTCTATGGCGTGCTAGCGTTTGTTTCCCAGTCCTAAATGGAGTTGAGTCACATGCAGTTTCTGGTCCTTCGAGCAAGAGTTGTTTTCTGGAAAGAAGAGTCACTATTTCGCTCCCATTGCCATACACAGTGCAAAGAGCACTCACGTCTGCTTCCAGCAAGTACACTGTGTTGGACTGAAGAGGAGCTACTGTTCTTGTCTGTTTCCTAAGAAGAGTTGAACTAGATATGGCCCGTGTGTGTAGGAAGCACAGTTCTTTTGTTCTGAGCAAGCTCACTGTTCGGACACCACAGGAAACACAGTAGAGTAGAAGAGTGCTCCTTTCTCAAAAGCAGAGTGAGTTTTTCGTCAGGCGAGCTAGCGTTTGTTTTCCAGTTCTAAATGGAGTTTAATCCAATGCAGTTTCTGGTCCTACGAGCAATAGTTGTTTTCTGGTAAGAAGAGTCACTATTGCCCTCCCCTTGTCATATACAGGGTAAATAGCACTGGCGTCTGTTCCCAGCATGTACAGTGTATTGGACTGAAGAGGAACTACTGTTATTGTCAGTTTCAAAGGCAGAGTTGAACTAGATATGGCCCGTGTTTGTAGGAAGCACAGTTCTTTTGTTCTGAGCAAGCTCACTGTTCGGACCCCATAGGAAACACAGTAGAGTAGAAGAGTGCTCTTTTCTCAAGAGCAGAGTGTGTTTCTTGTAAGGGGAGCTAGTGTTTATTTCCCAGTTGTAAATGGAGTTGAATCACATGCAGTTTCTGGTCCTACGAACAAGAGTTGTTTTCTGGTAAGGAAAGTCACTATTGCGCTCCCATTGCCATTCACAGGGCTAATAGCACTGTCGTCTGTTCCCAGCAAGTACAGTGTATTGGACTGAAGAGGATCTACAGTTCTTGTCAGTTTCCTAAGCAGAATTGAACTAGACATGGCCGTGTGTGTAGGAAGCACAGTTCTTTTGTTCTGAGCAATCTCACTGTTCTGGCCCTAAAGGAAACACAGAAGAGTAGAAGAGTGCTCTTTTCTCAAAAGCCGAGTGTGTTTCTTGTAAGGTGAGCTAGCGTTTGTTTCCCAGTCCTACATGGAGTTGAATCCCATGCAGTTTCTGGGCCTATGAGCAAGAGTTGTTTTCTGGTAAGGAAAGTCACTATTGTGCTCCCATTGCCATACACAGTGCAAGTAGCACTCGCGTCTGTTCCCAGGAAGTACAGTGTATTGGACTGAAGAGGAGCTACTGCTCTTGTCAGTTTCCTAAGCAGAGTTGAACTCTATATGGCCCCTGTGTGTAGGAAGCACAGTTCTTTTGTTCTGAGCAAGCTCACTGGACACCATAGGAAACACAGTAGAGTAGAAGAGTGCTCTTTTCTCAAAAGCAGAGTGTTTTTCTTGTAAGACGAGCTAGTATTTATTTCCCAATCAGAAATCGAGTTGAATCCCATGCAGTTTCTGGTCCTACGAGCAAGAGTTGTTTTCTGGTAAGAAGAGTCCCTATTTCGCTCCCATTGCCAAACACAGTGCAAATAGCACTCGCGTCTGTTCCCAGCAAGCACAGTGTATTGGACTGAAGAGGATCTACAGTTCTTGTCAGTTTCCTAAGCAGAGTTGAACTAGATATGGCCCGTGTGTGTAGGAAGCACAGTTCTTTTTTCTGAGCAACCACACTGTCTGGCCCTATAGGAAACACAGTAGAGTAGAAGAGTGCTCTTTTCTCAAAAGCAAATTATGTTTCTTGTAAGGCGAGCTAGCGTTTGTTTCCCAGTCCTAATTGGAGTTGAGTCACATGCATTTCGGGTCCTACGACCAAGAGTTGTTTTCTGGTAAGAAGAGTCACTATTGTTCTCCCACTGTCATACACAGGGTAAATAGCACTGGCGTCTGTTCTCAGCATGTACAGTGTATTGGACTGTAGAGAATCTATTCTTCTTGTCAGTTTCCTAAGCAGAATTGAACTAGTTATGGCCCCTGTGTGTAGGAAGCACAGTTCTTTTGTTCTGAGCAATCTCACTGTTCTGGCCCTAAGGGAAACACAGAAGAGTAGAAGAGTGCTCTTTTCTCAAAAGCAGAGTGTGTTTCTTGTAAGGCGAGCTAGCGTTTATTTCCCAGTTCTAAATGGAGTTGAATCACATGTAGTTTTCAATCCTACGAGCAAGAATTGTTTTCTGGTAAGGAAAGTCACTATTGTGCTTCCATTGCCGTACACAGTGCATTTAGTACTCGCGTCTGTTCCCAGCAAGTACAGTGTATTGGACTGAAGAGGAGCTACTGTTCTTGTCAGTTTCCTTAGCAGAGTTGAACTAGATATGGCCCATGTGTGTAGGAAGCACGGTTCTTTTGTTCTGAGCAAGCTCACTGTTCGGACCCCCTGGGAAACACAGTAGAGTAGAAGCACTATTGTGCTCCCACTGTCATACACAGGGGAAATAGCATTGGCATCTGTTCTGAGCATGTACAGTGTATTGGACTGTAGAGAATCTACTGTTCTTGTCAGTTTCCTAAGCAGAATTGAACTAGATATGGCCCATATATGTAGGAAGCACAGTTCTTTTGTTCTGAGCAAGCTCACTGTTGGACCCCATAGGAAAAACAGTAGAATAGAAGAGTGCTCTTTTCTTAAAAGCAGAGAGTGTTTTTTCTATGGCGTGCTAGAGTTTGTTTCCCAGTCCTAAATGGAGTTGAGTCACATGCAGTTTCTGGTCCTTCGAGCAAGAGTTGTTTTCTGGTAAGAAGAGTCACTATTGCATTCCCATGGTCATACACAGGGCAAATAGCACTGGCGTCGGTTCCCAGCACGTACACTGTATTGGACTGAAGAGGAGCTACTGTTCTTGTCAGTTTCCTAAGCAGAGTTGAACTAGATATGGCCCGTGTGTGTAGGAAGCACAGTTCTTTTGTTCTGAGCAAGCTCACTGTTCTGGCCCTATAGGAAACATAGTAGAGTAGAAGAGTGCTCTTTTCTCAAAAGCAGAGTGTGTTTCTTGTAGGACGAGCTAGCGTTTGTTTCCCAGTCGTAAATGGAGTTGAGTCACATGCAGTTTCTGGTCCTTCGAGCAAGAGTTGTTTTCTGGTAAGAAGAGTCACTATTGCGCTCCCATGGTCATACACAGGGCAAATAGCACTGGCATCTGTTCCAAGCAAGTACAGTGTATTGGACTGAACAGGAGCTACAGTTCTTGTCAGTTTCCTAAGCAGAGTTGAACTAGATATGGCCCGTGTGAGTAGGAAGCACAGTTCTTTTGTTCTGAGCAAGCTCACTGTTCGGACCCCATAGGAAACACAGTAGAGTAGAAGAGTGCTCTTTTCTCAAAAGCAGAGTGTGTTTCTTGTAAGGCGAGCTAGCGTTTGTTTCCCAGTCCTAAATGGAATTGAATCACTTGTAGCTTCTGGTCCTGAGAGCAAGAGTTGTTTTCTGGTAAGAAGAGTCACTATTGTGCTCCCATTGTCATACACAGGTTAAAGATCACTGGCGTCTGTTCCCAGCATGTACACTGTATTAGACTGAAGAGGAGCTACTGTTCTTGTCAGTTTCCTAAGCAGAGTTGTACTAGATATGGCCCGTGTGTGTAGGAAGTACAGTTCTTTTGTTTTGAGCAAGCTCACAGTTCTGGCCCTGTACGAAACACAGTAGTGTAGAAAAGTGCTCTTTTCTTATAGCAGAGTGTGTTTCTTGTAAAGCGAGTTAGCGTTTGTTTCCCAGTCCTAAATGGAGTTGAATTCCATGCAGTTTCTGGTCCTATGAGCAAGAGTTGTTTTCTGCTAAGAAGAGTAACTAATTCGCTCCAATTGCTATACACAGTGCAAATAGCTCTCGCGTCTGTTCCAAGCAAGTACAGTGTATTGGACTGAAAAGGATCTACTGTTCTTGTCAGTTTCCTAAGCAGAGTTGAACTAGATATGGCCCGTGTGTGTAGGAAGCACAGTTCTTTTGTTCTGAGCAAGCTCACTGTTCTGACACTATAGGAAACACAGTAGAGTAGAAGAGTGCTCTTTTCTCAAAAGCAGAGTGTGTTTTTTGTAAGGCGAGCTAGCGTTTGTTTCCCAGTCCTAAATCGAGTTGAATCAAATGCAGTTTCTTTTCCTATAAGCAAGAGTTGTTTTCTGGTAAGAAGAGTCACTATTGTGCTCCCATTGTCATACACATGGCAAATAGCACAGACGTTGTTCCCAGCATGTACAGTGTATTGGACTGACGAGGATCTACTGTTCTTGTCAGTTTCCTAAGCAAAATTTAACTAGATATGTAGAAAGTACAGTTCTTTTGTTCTGAACAACCTCACTGTTCGGATCCCATAGGAAACACAGTAGATTAGAAGAGTGCTCTCTTCTCAAAAGCAGAGTGTGTTTCTTGTAAGGCGAGCTAGCGTTTGTTTCCCAGTCTTAAATGGAGTTGAATCACATGCAGTTTCTGGTCGTACGAGCAAGAGTTGTTTTCTTGTAAGAAGAGTCACTACTGCGCTACCATTGTCATACACAGGGCAAATAGCACTGGCGTCTGTTCCCAGCATGTACAGTGTATTGCACTGAATAAGATCTACTGTTCTTGTCAGTTTCCTAAGCAGAATTGAACTTGATATGGCCGTGTGTGTACGAAGCACAGTTCTTTTGTTCTGAGCAAGCTCACTGTTCTGGCCCTATAGGAAACACAGTAGAGTAGAAGAGTGCTCTTTTCTCAAAAGTAGAGTGTGTTTCTTGTAAGGCAAGCTAGCTTTTGTTTCCCAGTCCTAAATGGAGTTGAATCACATACAGTTTTTGGTCCTACGAGCAATAGTTGTTTTCTGGTAAGGAAAGTCACTATTGCGCTCCCATTGACATACACAGTGCAAAAAGCTCTCGTGTCTGTTCCCAGCAAGTACAGTGTATTGGACTGAAGAGGAGCTACTGTTCTTGTCAGTTTCCTAAGCAGAGTTGAACTAGATATGGCCCGTGTGTGTAGGAAGCACAGTTCTTTTGTTCGGAGCAAGCTCACTGTTCTGGCCCTATAGGAAACACAGTAGAGTAGAAGAGGGCTCTTTTCTGAAAAGCAGAGTGTGTTTTTGTAAGGCGAGCTATTGTTTGTTTCCCAGTCCTAAATGGAGTTGAGTCACATGCAGTTGCTGTTCCTAAGAGCAAGAGTTGTTTTCTGATAAGAAGAGACACTGTTGCGCTCCCATTGTCATACACAGGGCAAATAGCACTCGCTTCTATTCCCAGCAAGTACAGTGTATTGGACTGAACAGGAGCTACTGTTTTTGTCAGTTTCCTAAGAAGAGTTTAACTAGATATGTCCCGTGTGTGTAATAAGCACAGTTCTTTTGTTCTGAGCAAGCTACTGTTCGGACCCCATATGAAACGCAGTAGAGTAGAAGAGTGCTCTTTTCTCAAAAGCAGAGTGTGTTTCTTGTAGGGCGAGCTAGCGTTTGTTTCCCAGTCCTAAATGGAGTTGAGTCACATGCAGTTTCTGGTCCTACGAGCAAGAGTTGTTTTCTGGTAAGAAGAGTCACTATTGCGCTCCCATTGTCATACACAGGGCAAATAGGCACTGGCGTCTGTTCCCAGCATGTACAGTGTATTGGACTGAAGAGGATCTACTGTTCTTGTCAGTTTCCTAAGCAGAATTGAACTAGGTATGGCTGTGTGTGTAGGAAGCACAGTTCTTTTTTTCTGAGCAAGCTCACTGTTCTGGCCCTATAGGAAACACAGTAGAGTAGAAGAGTGCTCTTTTCTCAAAAGCAGAGTGTGTTTCTTTTGAGGCAAGCTATTGTTTGTTTCCCGGTCAGAAATGGAGTTGAATCCCATGCCGGTTCTGGTCCTACGAGCAAGAGTTGTTTTCTGATAAGAAGAGTCACTATTGTGCTCCCATGTCATACACAGGGCAAATAGCACTGGCGTCTGTTCCGAGCATGTACATTGTATTGGACTGAAGAGGATCTACTGTTCTTGTCAGTTTCCTAAGCAGAGTTGAACTAGATATGGCCCGTGTGTGTAAGAAGCACAGTTCTTTAGTTCTGAGGAAGCTCACTGTTCTGGCCCTATAGGAAACACAGTACAGTAGAAGAGTGCTCTTTTCTCAAAAGCAGAGTTTGTTTCTCGTAAGGCGAGCTAGTGTTTGTTTCCCAGTCAGTAATGGAGTTGAATCCCATGCAGTTTCTGGTCCTATGAGGAAGAGATGTTTTCTGATAAGAAGAGTTACTATTGTGCTCCCAGTGTCATACACAGGGCAAATAGCACTGGCGTCTGTTCTGAGCATGTACATTGTATTTGACTGAAGAGGAGCTACTGTTCTCGTCAGTTTCCTAAGCAGAGTTGAACTATTTATGGCCCGTGTGTGTAGGAAGCACAGTTCTTTTGTTCTGAGCAAGCTCACTGTTCTGACTCTATAGGTAACACAGTAGAGTAGAAGAGTGCTCTTTTCTCAAAAGCAGAGTGTATTTTTTTGTAAGGCAAGCTAGCGTTTGTTTCCCAGTCCTAAATGGAGTTGAATCAAATGCAGTTTCTGGTTCTATAAGCAAGAGTAGTTTTCTGGTAAGAAGAGTCACTATTGCGCTCCCATTGTCATACACAGGGAAAATAGCACTGGCGTCTGTTCCCAGCATGTGCAGTGTATTGGACTGACGAGGATCTACTGTTCTTGTCAGTTTCCCAAGCAAAATAGAACTAGATATGGCCTTGTGGAGAAAGCACAGTTCTTTTGTTCTGAGCAAGCTCACTGTTGGGATCCCATAGGAAACACAGTAGATTAGAAGAGTGATCTTTTCTCAAAAGCAGAGTGTGTTTCTTGTAAGGAGGATAGCGTTTGTTTCCGAGTCCTAAATGGAGTTGAATCACATGCAGTTTTTGGTACTACAAGCAAGAGTTGTTTTCTGGCAAGGAAAGTCACTATTGTGCTCCCATTGCCATATACAGGGCAAATAGCACTCGCGTCTGTTCCCAGCAAGTACAGTGTATTGGACTGAAGAGGAGCTACTTTTCTTGTCAGTTTCCTAAGCAGAGTTGAACTAGATAACTAGATATGGCCCGTGTTTGTACGATGCACAGTTCTTTTGTTCTGAGCAAGCTCACTGTTCTGGCCCTATAGGAAACACAGTAGAGTAGAAGAGTGCTCTTTTCTGAAAAGCAGAGTGTGTTTCTTGTAAGGCGAGCTATTATTTGTTTCCCAGTACTAAATGGAGTTGAGTCACATGCAGTTCCTGTTCCTAAGAGCAAGAGTTGTTTTCTGATAAGAAGAGTCACTGTAGCGCTCCCATTGTCATACACAGGGCAAATAGCACTCGCATCTGTTCCCATAAAGTACAGTGTATTGGACAGAACATGAGCTGCTGTTCTTGTCAGTTTCCTAAGAAGAGTTGAACTAGATATGTCCCGGGTGTGTAGGAAGCACAGTTCTTTTGTGCTGAGCAAGCTCACTGTTCGGACCCCATAGGAAACACAGTAGAGTAGAAGAGTGCTCTTTACTCAAAAGCAGAGTGTGTTTCTTGTAGGGCGAGCTAGCGTTTGTTTCCCAGTCCTAAATGGAGTTGAATCACATGCAGTTTTTGGTACTATGAGCAAGAGTTGTTTTCTGGTAAGGAAAGTCACTATTGTGCTCGCATTGCCATACACAGTGCAAATAGCACACGCCTCTGTTCCCAGCAAGTACAGTGTATTACACTGAAGAGGATCTACTGTTCTTGTCAGTTTCCTAAGCAGAGTTGAACTAGAATGGCCCTTGTGTGTAGGAAGTACAGTTCTTTTGTTCTGAACAAGCTCACTGTTTTGTCCCTATAGGAAACACAGTAGAGTAGAATAGTGCTCTTTTCTCAAAAGCAGAGTGTTTTTCTTGTAAGGCAAGGTAGCGTTTGTTTCCCAGTCCTAAATGGAGTTGAATCACATTTAGATTCTGTTCCTATGACCAAGAGTTGTTTTATGGTAAGAAGAGTCACTATTGCGCTCCCATTGACATACACAGTGCAAAGAGTACTCGCGTCTGTTCCCAGCATGTACACTGTATTAGACTGAAGAGGAGCTACTGTTCTTGTCAGTTTCCTAAGCAGAGTTGAACTAGATATGGCCCGTGTGTGTAGGAAGCACAGTTCTTTTGTTTTGAGCAAGCTCACAGTTCTGGCCCTGTACGAAACACAGTAGAGTAGAAGAGTGTTCTTTTCTGAAAGCAGAGTGTGTTTCTTGTAATACGAGTTAGCGTTTGTTTCCCAGTCCTAAACGGAGTTGAATTCCACGCAGTTTCTGGTCCTATGAGCAAGAGTTGTTTTCTGCTAAGAAGAGTCACTATTTCGCTCCAATTGCTATACACAGTGCAAATAGCTCTCGCGTCTGTTCCAAGCAAGTACAGTGTATTGGACTGAAAAGGATCTACTGTTCTTGTCAGTTTCCTAAGCAGAGTTGAACTAGATATGGCCCGTGTGTTTAGGAAGCACAGTTCTTTTGTTCTGAGCAAGCTCACTGTTCTGACACTATAGGAAACACAGTAGAGTAGAAGAGTGCTCTTTTCTCAAAAGCAGAGTGTGTTTTTTGTAAGGCGAGCTAGCGTTTGTTTCCCAGTCCTAAATGGAGTTGAATCAAATGCAGTTTCTTTTCCTATAAGCAAGAGTTGTTTTCTGGTAAGAAGAGTCACTATTGCGCTCCCATTGTCATACACATGGCAAATAGCACAGGCGTTTGTTCCCAGCATGTACAGTGTATTGGACTGACGAGGATCTACTGTTCTTGTCAGTTTCCTAAGCAAAATTGAACTAGATATGGCCGTGTGTGTCGAAAGTACAGTTCTTTTGTTCTGAACAACCTCACTGTTCGGATCCCATATGAAACACAGTAGATTAGAAGAGTGCTCTCTTCTCAAAAGCAGAGTGTGTTTCTTGTAAGGCGAGCTAGCGTTTGTTTCCCAGTCTTAAATGGACTTGAATCACATGCAGTTTCTGGTCCTACGAGCAAGAGGTGTTTTCTGGTAAGAAGAGTCACTACTGCGCTCCTGTTGTCATACACAGGGCAAATAGCACTGGCGTCTGTTCCCAGCATGTACAGTGTATTGGACTGACGAGGTTCTACTGTTCCTGTCACTTTCCTAAGCAAAATTGAACTAGATATGGCCGTGTGTGTAGGAAGCACAGTTCTTTTGTTCTGTGCAAGCTCACTGTTCGGATCCCATAGGAGAAACAGTAGAGTAGAAGAGTGCTCTTTTCTCATAAGCAGAGTGTTTTTCTTGTAAGGAGAGCTAGCTTTTGTTTCACAGTCCTAAATGGAGTTGAATCACATACAGTTTTTCGTCCAACGAGCAAGAGTTGTTTTCTGGTAAGGAAAGTCACTATTGCGCTCCCATTGACATACACAGTGCAAATAGATCTCGTGTCTGTTCCCAGGAAGTACAGTGTATTGGACTGAAGGGGATCTACTCTTCTTGTCAGTTTCCTAAGCAGAGTTGAACTAGATATGGCCCCTGTGTGTAGGAAGCACAGTTCTTTTGTTCTGAGCAAGCTCACAGTTCGGACCCCGTAGGAAACACAGTAGAGTAGAAGAGTGCTCTTTTCTCAAAAGCAGAGTGTGTTTCTTGTAAGGCGAGCTAGCGTTTGTTTCGCACTCCTAAATGGAGTTATCACATGCAGTTTCTGTTCCTATGAGCGAGAGTTGTTTTCTGGTAAGAAGAGTCACTATTGCATTCCCATTGCCATACACAGGGCACATAGCCCTGCCGTCTGTTCCCAGCAAGTACAGTGTATTGTACTGAAGGGGAGCTACTGTTCTTGTCAGTTTCCTAAGCAGAGTTGAACTAGATATGGCCCCTGTGTGTAGGAAGCACAGTTCTTTTGTTCTGAGCAAGCTCACTGTTCGGACCCCATAGGAAACACAGTAGAGTAGAAGAGTGCTCTTTTCTCAAAAGAGGAGTGTGTTTCTTGTAAGGCGAACTAGCATTTGTTTCCCAGTCCTAAATGGAGTTGAATCACATACAGTTTTTGGTCCTACGAGCGAGAGTTGTATTCTGGATAGGAGAGTCACTATTGTGCTCCCTTTGCCATACACAGTGCAAATAGCTCTTGTGTCTGTTCCCAGCAAGTACAGTGTATTGGACTGAAGAGGATCTACTGTTCTTGTCAGTTTCCTAAGCAGAGTTGAACTAGATATGGCCCCTGTGTGTAGGAAGCACAGTTCTTTTGTTTTGAGCAAGCTCACTGTTCGGACCCCGTAGGAAACACAGTAGAGTAGAAGAGTGCTCTTTTCTCAAAAGCAGAGTGTGTTTCTTGTAAGGCGAGCTAGTGTTTGTTTCCCAGTCAGAAATGGAGTTATCACATGCAGTTTCTGTTCCTATGAGCAAGAGTTGTTTTCTGGTAAGACGAGTCACTATTGCGCTCCCATTGCCATACACAGGGCAAATGGCACTGGCGCTGTTCCCAGCATGTACAGTGTATTGGACTGAAGAAGATCTACTGTTCTTGTCTGTTTCGTAAGCAGAGTTGAACTAGATATGGCCTGTGAGTGTAGGAAGCACAGTCCTTTTGTTCTGAGCAAGCTCACAGTTCTGGCCCTGTAGGAAACACAGTAGAGTAGAAGAGTGCTCTTTTCTCAAAAGCAGAGTGTATTTTTTAGTAAGGCAAGCTAGCGTTTGTTTCCCAGTCCTAAATGGAGTTGAATCAAATGCAGTTTCTGGTTCTATAAGCAAGAGTTGTTTTCTGGTAAGAAGAGTCACTATTGTGCTCCCATTGCCATACACAGTGCAAACAGCACTCGCGTCTGCTTCCAGCAAGTACAGTGTATTGGACTGAAGAGGAGCTACTGTTCTTGTCAGTTTCCTAAGCAGAGTTGAACTAGATATGGAACGTGTGTGTAGGAAGCTCAGTTATTTTGTTCTGAGCAAGCTCACAGTTCGGACCCCAGAGGAAACACAGTAGCGTAGAAGACTGCTCTTTTCTCAAAAGCAGAGTGTGTTTCTTGTAAGGCGAGCTAGTGTTTGTTTCCCAGTCAGAAATGGAGTTGAATCACATGAAGTTTCTATTCCTACGAGCAAGAAATGTTTTCTGGTAAGAAGAGTCACTATTGTGCTCCCATTGCCATACACAGTGCAAACAGCACTCGCGTCTGCGTCCAGCAAGTACAGTGTATTGTACTGAAGAGGAGCTACTGTTCTTGTCAGTTTCCTAAGCAGATTTGAGGTAGATATGGCCCGTTTGTGTAGGAGGCACAGTTCATTTGTTCTGAGCAAGCTCACTGTTCAGATCCCATAGGAAAAACAGTAGAGTAGAACAGTGCTCTTTTCTCAAAAGCAGAGTGTTTTTCTTGTAAGGGGAGCTAGCTTTTGTTTCACAGTCCTAAATTGAGTTGAATCACATGCAGTTTCTGGTCCTACGAGCAAGAGGTGTTTTCTGGTAAGAAGAGTCACTACTGCGCTCCCATTGTCATACACAGGGAAAAGAGCACTGGCGTCTGTTACCAGCATGGACAGTGTATTGGACTGAGGAGGATCTACTGTTCCTGTCAGTTTACTAAGCAAAATTGAACGAGATATGGCCGTGTGTGTAAGAAGCACAGTTCTTTTGTTCTGAGCAAGCTCACTGTTCGGATCCCATAGGAAACACAGTAGAGTAGAAGAGTGCTCTTTTCTCAAAAGCAGAGTGTGTTTCTTGTAAGGCAAGCTAGCGTTTGTTTCCCAGTCCTAAATAGAGTTGAGTCACATACAGTTTCTGTTTTTAAGAGCAAGAGTTGTTTTCTGATAAGAAGAGTCACTGTTGCGCTCCCATTGTCATACACAGTGCAAATAGCACTGGTGTCTGTTCCCAGCATTATTAGTGTATTCGACTGAAGAGGAGCTACTGTTCTGGTCAGTTTCTTAGCAGAGTTGAACTAGATATGGCCCGTGTGTGTAGGAAGCACAGTTCTTTTGTTCGGAGCAAGCTCACTGTTCTGGAACTATAGAAAACACAGTAGATAGAAGAGTGGTTTTTTCTCAAAAGCAGAGTGTGTTTCTTGTAAGGCAAGCTAGTGTTTGTTTCTCAGTCAGAAATGGAGTTGAATCACATGCAGTTTCTGCTCCTTTGAGCAAGAGTTGTTTTCTGCTAAGAAGAGTCACTATTGTGCTCCCATTGCCATACACAGGGCAAGTAGCACTGGCGTCTGTTCCCAGCAAGTACAGTGTATTGGACTGAAGAGGAGCTCCTGTTCTTTTCAGTTTCCTAAGCAGAGTTGAATTAGATATGGCCCATGTGTGTAGGAAGCACAGTTCATTTTTTCTGAGCAAGCTCACTGTTCGGACCCCAAAGGAAACACAGTAGAGTAGAAGAGTACTCTTTTCTCAAAAGCAGAGTGTGTTTCTTGTAAGGGGAACTAGCGTTTGTTTCCCAGTCCTAAATGGAGTTGAATCCCATGCAGTTTCTAGTCCTACGAGAAAGAGTTGTTTTCTGGTAAGAAGAGTCACTATTGCCTTCCCATTGTCATACACAGGGCAAATAGCAATGACGTCTGTTCCCAGCATGTACAGTGTATTGGACTGAAGAGGAGCTACTGTTCTTGTCAGTTTCCTATGCAGAGTTGAACTAGATATGGCCCGTGTGTATAGCAAGCACAGTTCTTCTGTTCTGAGCAAGCTCACTGTTCGGACTCCATTGTAAACACAGTAGAGTAGAAGAGTGCTCTTTTCTAAAAAGCAGAGTGTGTTTCTTGTAAGGCGAGCTAGAGTTTGTTTCCCAGTCCTAAATGGAGTTGAATCACATGCAGTTTCTGATCCTTGGAGCAAGAGTTGTTTTCTGGTAAGAAGAGTCACTATTGTGCTCCCATTGCCATACACAGTTCAAATAGCACTGGCGTCTGTTCCCAGCAAGTACAGTGTATTGGAATGAAGAGGAGCTACTGTTCTTGTCAGTTTTCTAAGCAGAGTTGAACTAGATATGGCCTGTGTGTTTAGGAAGCACAGTTCTTTTGTCCTGAGCAAGCTCACTGTTCGGACACCAAAGGAAAAACAGTAGAGTAGAAGAGTGCTCTTTTCTCAAAAGCAGAGTGTGTTTCTTGTAAGGCGAGCTAGCGTTTGTTTCCCAGTCCTAAATGGAGTTGAATCACATGCAGTTTCTCGTCCTAAGAGCAAGAGATGTTTTCTGGTAAGAAGAGTCACTATTGCGCTCCAATTGTATAACACAGGGCAAATAACAGGGGCTTCTGTTAGCAGCATGTACAGTGTATTGGACTGAAGAGAATCTACTGTTCTTGTCAGTTTCCTAAGCAGAGTTGAACTAGATATGGCGTGTGTGTGTAGGAAGCACAGTTCTTTTGTTCAAAGCATGCTCACTGTTCTGGCCCTATAGGAAACACAGTAGAGTAGAAGTGTGCTCTTTTCTCAAAAGCAGAGTGTGTTTCTTGTAAGGCGAGTTAGTGTTTGTTTCTCAGTTAGAAATGGAGTTGAATCACATGCAGTTTCTATTCCTACGAGCAAGAGTTGTTTCCTGGTAAGAAGAGTCACTATTGTGCTCCCATTGCCATACACAGGGCAAGTAGCACTCTCGTCTGTTCCCAGCATGTACAGTGTATTGTACTGAAGAGGAGCTCCTGTTCTTTCAGTTACCTAAGCAGAGTTGAACTAGATATGTTCCATGTGTGTAGGAAGCACAGTTCTTTGTTCTGAGCAGCTCTCTGTTCTGGCCCCAAAGGAAACACAGTAGAGTAGAAGAGTGCTCTTTTCTCAAAAGCAGAGTGTGTTTCTTGTAAGGCAAGCTAGCGTTTGTTTCCCAGTCCTAAATGGAGTTGAGTCCCATACAGTTTCTGTTTCTACGTGCAAGAGTTGTTTTCTGGTAAGAAGAGTCACTGTTGCGCTCCCATTGTCAAACACAGTGCAAATAGCACTCGTGTCTGTTCCCAGCATTTACAGTGTATTGGACTGAAGAGGAGCTACTGTTCTAGTCAGTTTCCTAAGCAGAGTTGAACAAGATATAGCCCGTGTGTGTAGGAAGCACAGTTCTTTTGTTCGGAGCAAGCTCACTGTTCTGGAACTATAGGAAACACAGTAGAGTAGAAGAGTGGTTTTTTCTCAAAAGCAGAGTGTGATTCTGGTAAGGCGAGCTATTGTTTGTTTCCAAGTCAGAAATGGAGTTGAATCCCATGCAGTTTCTGGTCCTAGGAGCAAGAGTTTTTTTCTGCTAAGAAGAGTCACTATTGTGCTCCCATTGCCATACACAGTGCAAATAGCACTCGCGTCTGTTCCCAGCAAGTACAGTGTATTGGACTGAAGAGGAGCTCCTGTTCTTGTCAGTTTCCTAAGCAGAGTTGAACTAGATATGGCCCGTGTGTGTAGGTAGCACAGTTCTTTTGTTCTGAGCAAGCTCACTGTTCTGGCCTTATGGGAAACGCAGTAGATTTGAAGAATGCTCTTTCCTCAAAAGCAGAGTTGTGTTTCTCGTAAGGCGAGCTAGCGTTTGTTTTCCAGTCTTAAATGGAGTTGAATCACATGAAGTTTTTGGTACTACGAGCAAGAGTTGTTTTCTGGTAAAGAAAGTCACTATTGTGCTCCCATTGCCATACACAGGGCAAATAGCACTCGCGTCTGTTCCCAGCTAGTACAGTGTATTGGACTGAAGAGGAGCTACTGTTCTTGTCAGTTTCCTAAGCAGAGTTGAACTAGATATGGCCCGTGTTTGTAGGATGCACAGTTCTTTTGTTCTGAGCAAGCTCACTGTTCTGGCCCTATAGGAAACACAGTAGATAGAAGAGTGCTCTTTTCTGAAAAGCAGAGTGTGTTTCTTGTAAAACGAGCTATTGTTTGTTTCCCAGTCCTAAATGGAGTTGAGTCATATGCAGTTGCTGTTCCTAAGAGCAAGAGTTGTTTTCTGATAAGAAGAGTCACTGTTGTGCTCCCATTGTCATACACAGGGCAAATAGCACATGCTTCTGTTCCCAGCAAGTACAGTGTATTGGATTGAACAGGAGATACTGTTCTTGTCAGTTTCATAAGCAGAGTTGAACTATATGGCCCTTGTGTGTAGGAAGCACAGTTCTTTTGTTCTCAGCAAGCTCACTATTCTGGCCCTATAGGAAACACTGTAGAGTAGAAGAGTGCTCTTTTCTCAAAAGCAGAGTGTGTTTCTTGTAAGGCGAGCTAGCGTTTGTTTCCCAGTCCTAAATGGAGTTGAATCACATGCAGTTTCTGGTCCTACGAGCAAGAGTTGTTTTCTTGTAAGAAGAGTCACTATTGCGCTCCCATTGCCATACACAGTACAAAGAGCACTCGCGTCTGCTTCCAGCAAGTACAGTGTGTTGGACTGAAGAGGAGCTACTGTTCTTGTCAGTTTCCTAAGCAGAGTTGAACTAGATATGGCCCGTGTGTGTAGGAAGCACAGTTCTTTTGTTCTGAGCAAGCTCACTGTTCAGACCCCAGTGGAAACACAGTAGCGTAGACAACTGCTCTTTTCTCAAAAGCAGAGTGTGTTTCTTGTAAGGTGAGCTAGTGTTTGTTTCCCAGTCAGAAATGGAGTTGAATCACATGCAGTTTCTATTCCTAAGAGCAATAGATGTTTTCTGTTAAGAAGAGTCACTATTGTGCTCCCATTGCCATACACAGGGCAAGTAGCACTGGCCTCTGTTCCCAGCAAGTACAGTGTATTTGACTGAAGAGGAGCTCCTGTTCTTATCAGTTTCCTAAGCAGAGTTGAACTAGATATGGCCCATGTGTGTAGGAAGCACAGTTCATTTGTTCTCAGCAAGCTCACTGTTCGGACCCCATAGGAAACACAGTAGAGTAGAAGAGTGCTCTTTTCTCAAAAGCATAGTGTGTTTCTTGCAAGGGAAACTAGCATTTGTTTCTCAGTCCTAAATGGAGTTGAATCCCATGCAGTTTCTGGTCCTACAACAAGAGTTGTTTTCTGATAAAGAAAGTCACTATTGCACTCAAATTGCCATACACAGTGCAAATAGCAATCGCGTCTGTTCCCAGCAAGTACAGTGTATTGTACTGAAGAGGAGCTACTGTTCTTGTCAGTTTTCTAAGCAGAGTTGAACTAGATATGGCCCGTGTGTGTAGGAAGCACAGTTCTTTTGTTCTGAGCAAGCTCACTGTTCTGGCCCTATAGGAGACACAGTAGAGTAGAAGAGTGCTCTTTACTCAAAAGCAGAGTGTGTTTTTGTAAGGCGAGCTAGCGTTTGTTTCCCAGTCCTAAATGGAGTTGGGTCACATGCAGTTTCTGGTCCTATGAGCAAGAGTTTTTTTCTGATAAGAAGAGTCACTGTTGCGCTCTCATTGCCATACACAGTGTAAACAGCACTTGTGTCTGCTTCCAGCAAGTACAGTGTATTGTACTGAAGAGGAGCTACTGTTCCTGTCAGTTTCCTAAGCAGAGTTGAACTAGATATAGCCCGTATGTGTAGGAAGCACAGTTCTTTTGTTCTGAGCAAGCTTACTGTTCTGGCCCTTTGGGAAACGCAGTAGAGTTGAAGAATGCTCTTTCCTCAAAAGCAGAGTGTGTTTCTTGTAAGGCGAGCTAGCGTTTGTTTCCCAGTCCTAAATGGAGTTGAATCACATGCAGTTTTTGGTACTACGAGCAAGAGTTGTTTTCTGGTAAGAAAGTGACTATTGTGCTCCCATTGCCATACACAGGGCAAATAGCACTCGCGTCTGTTCCCAGTAAGTACAGTGTATTGGAATGAAGAGGAGCTACTGTTCTTGTCAGTTTCCTAAGCAGAGTTGAACTAGATATGGCCCGTGTTTGTACGATGCACAGTTCTTTTGTTCTGAGCAAGCTGATTGTTCTGGCCCTGTAGGAAACACAGTAGAGTAGAAGAGTGCTCTTTTCTGAAAAGCAGAGTGTGTTTCTTGTAAGGCGAGCTATTGTTTGTTTCCCAGTCCTAAATGGAGTTAAGTCACATGCACTTGCTGTTCCTAAGAGCAAGAGTTGTTTTCTGATAAGAAGAGTCACTGTTGCGCTCCCCTTGTCATACACAGGGCAAATAGCACTCGCTTCTGTTCCCAGCAAGTACAGTGTATTGGACTGAACAGGAGCTACTGTTCTTGTCAGTTTCCTAAGCAGAGTTGAACTAGATATGTCCCGTGTGTAGGAAGCACATTTCCTTTGTTCTGAGCAAGCTCACTGTTCTGGCCCTATAGGAAACACAGTAGAGTAGAAGAGTGCTCTTTTCTCAAAAGCAGAGTGTGTTTCTTGTAGGGCGAGCTAGCGTTTGTTTCCCAGTCCTAAATGGAGTTGAGTCACATGTAATTTCTGGCCCTATGAGTAAGAGTAGTTTTCTGGTAAGAAGAGTCACTATTGCGCTCCCATTGCCATACACAGGGCAAATAGCAATGGCATTTGTTCCCAGCATGTACACTGTATTGGACTGAAGAGGAGCTAGTGTTCTTGTCAGTTTCCTAAGCAGAGTTGAACTAGATATGGCCCGTGTGTGTAGGAAGCACAGTTCTTTTGTTCTGAGCAAGCTCACAGTTCGGACCCCAGAGGAAACACAGTAGCGTAGACGACTGCTCTTTTCTCAAAAGCAGAGTGTGTTTCTTGTAAGGCGAGCTAGCATTTGTTTCCCAGTCCTAAATGGAGTTGATTCACATGCAGTTTCTTGTCCTAAGAGCAAGAGATGTTTTCTGGTAAGAAGAGTCACTATTGTGCTCCAATTGTCATACACAGGACAAATAGCACGGGCGTCTCTTACCAGCATGTACAGTGTATTGGACTGAAGAGGATCTCCTGTTCTTGTCAGTTTCGTAAGCAGAGTTGAACTAGATATGGCCCGTGTTTGTAGGAAGCACAGTTTTTTTGTTCTGAGCATGCTCACTGTTCTGGCCCTATAGGAGACACAGTAGAGTAGAAGAGTGCTCTTTTCTCAAAAGCAGAGTGTGTTTCTTGCAAGGGAAACTAGCGTTTGTTTCCCAGTCCTAAATGGAGTTGAATCCCATGCAGTTTCTGGTCCTACGAGCAAGAGTTGTTTTCTGATAAGGAAAGTCACTATTGCACTCCCATTGCCATACACAGTGCAAATAGCAAACGCGTCTGTTCCCAGCAAGTACAGTGTATTGGACTGAAGAGGAGCTACTGTTCTTGTCAGTTTCCTAAGCAGAGTTGAACTAGATATGGTTCGTGTGTGTAGGAAGCACAGTTCTTTTGTTCTGAGCAAGCTCACTGTTCGGACTCCATAGTAAACACAGTAGAGTAGAAGAGTGCTCTTTTATAAAAAGCAGAGTGTGTTTCTTTTAAGGCGAGCTAGCGTTTATTTCCCAGTTGTAAATGGAGTTGAATCACATGCAGTTTCTGGTCCTACGAGCAAGAGTTGTTTTCTGGTAAGGAAAGTCACTATTGCACTCCCATTGCCATACACAGTGCAAATAGCAATCGCATCTGTTCCCAGGAAGTACAGCGTATTGGACTAAAGAGGAGCTACTGTTCTTTTCAGTTTCATAAGCAGAGTTGAACTAGATATGGCCCGTGTGTGTAGGAAGCAAAGTTCTTTTGTTCTGAGCATGCTCACTGTTCTGGCCCTATAGGAGACACAGTAGAGTAGAAGAGTGCTCTTTTCTCAAAAGCAGAGTGTGTTTCTTGCAAGGGAAACTAGCGTTTGTTTCCCAGTCCTAAATGGAGTTGAATCCCATGCAGTTTCTGGTCCTATGAGCAAGAGTTGTTTTCTGATAAGGAAAGTCACAATTGCACTCCCATTGCCATACACAGTGCAAATAGCAACCGCGTCTGTTCCCAGCAAGTACAGTTTATTGGACTAAAGAGGAGCTACTGTTCTTGTCAGTTTCCTAAGCAGAGTTGAACTAGATATGGTCCATGTGTGTAGGAAGCACAGTTCTTTTGTTCTGAGCAAGCTCACTGTTCTGGCCCTATAGGAGACACAGTAGAGTAGAAGAGTGCTCTTTTCTCAAAAGCAGAGTGTGTTTCTTGTAAGGCGAGCTAGCATTTGTTTCCCAGTCCTAAATGGAGTTGGGTCACATGCAGTTTCTGGTCCTACGAGCAAGAGTTTTTTCTGATAAGAAGAGTCACTATTGCGCTCTCATTGCCATACACAGTGCAAACAGCACTTGCGTCTGCTTCCAGCAAGTACAGTGTATGGTACTGAAGAGGAGCTACTGTTCTTGTCAGTTTCCTAATCAGAGGTGAACTAGATATGGCCCGTATGTGTAGTAAGCACAGTTCTTTTGTTCTGAGCAAGCTCACTGTTCTGGCCCTATAGGAAACACTGTAGAGTAGAAGAGTGCTCTTTTCTGAAAAGGAGAATGTGTTTCTTGTAAGGCGAGCTATTGTTTGTTTCCCAGTCCTAAATGGAGTTGAGTCACATGCAGTTGCTGTTCCTAAGAGCAAGAGTTGTTTTCTGATAAGAAGAATCACTGTTGCGCTCCCATTGTCATACACAGGGCAAATAGCACTCGCTTCTGTTCCCAGCAAGTACAGTGTATTGGACTGAACAGGAGCTACTGTTCTTGTCAGTTTCCTAAGCAGAGTTGAACTAGATATGGCCTGTGTGTGTAGGAAGCACAGTTCTTTTGTTCTGAGCAAGCTCACAGTTCCAACACCAGAGGAAACACAGTAGCATAGAAGACTGCTCTTTTCTCAAAAGCAGAGTGTGTTTCTTGTAAGGCGAGCTAGTGTTTGTTTCCCAGTCCTAATAGGAGTTGAGTCACATGCAGTTGCTGTTCCTAAGAGCAAGAGTTGTTTTCTGGTAAGTAGAGTCACTGTTGCGCTCCAATTGTCATACACAGGGCAAATAGCACTCGATTCTGTTCCCAGCATTTACAGTGTATTGGACTAAAGAGGATCTACTGTTGTTGTCAGTTTCCTAAGCATAATTGAACTAGATATGGCCCGTGTGTGTAGGAAGCACATTTCTTTTGTTCTGAGCAAGCTCACTGTTCTGGCGCTATAGAAAACACAGTAGAGTAGAAGAGTGCCCTTTTCTCAATAGCAGAGTGTGTTTCTTGTAAGGCGAGATAGCGTTTCTTTCTGAGTCATAAATGGAGTTGAATCGCATGCAGTTTCTGGTCCTACGAGCAAGAGGTGTTTTCTGGTAAGAAGTGTCACTACTGTGCTCCCACTGTCATACACAGGGCAAAAAGCACTGGCGTCTGTTCCCAGCATGTACAGTGTATTGGACTGATGAGGATCTACTGTTCCATCAGTTTCCTAAGCAGAGTTGAACTAGATATGGCCCATGTTTGTACGATGCACAGTTCTTTTGTGCTGAGCAAGCTCACTGTTCTGGACCTATAGGAAACACAGTAGAGTAGAAGTGTGCTCTTTTCTGAAAAGCAGAGTGTGTTTCTTGTAAGGCGAGCTATTGCTTGTTTCCCAGTCCTAAATGGAGTTGAGTCACATGCAGTTGCTGTTCCTAAGAGCAAGAGTTGTTTTCTGATAAGAAGAGTCACTGTTGCGCTCCCATTGTCATACACAGGGCAAATAGCACTCGCTTCTGTTCCCAGCAAGTACAGTGTATTGGACTGAACAGGAGCTACTGTTCTTGTCAGTTTCCTAAGCAGAGTTGAACTAGATATGTCTCGTGTGTAGGAAGCACAGTTCTTTTGTTCTGAGCAAGCTCACTGTTCAGACCCCTAGGAAAAACAGTAGAGTAGAAGAGTGCTCTTTTCACAAAAGCAGAGTGTGATTCTTGTAGGGCGAGCTAGCGTTTGTTTCTCAGTTCTAAATGGAGTTGAGTCACATGCTGTTTCTGGTCCTACGAGCAAGAGTAGTTTTCTGGTAAGAAGAGTCACCATTGTGCTCCCATTGTCATACACAGGGCAAATAGCACTGACGTCTGTTCCCAGCATGTACACTGTATTGGACTGAAGAGGAGCTACTGTTCTTGTCAGTTTCCTAAGCAGAGTTGAACTAGATATGGCCCGTGTGTGTAGGAAGCACAGTTCTTTTGCTCTGAGCAAGCTCACTGTTCTGGCTCTTTAGGAAACACAGTAGAGTAGATGAGTGCTCTTTTCTCAAAAGCAGAGTGTGTTTCTTGTAAGGCGAGCTAGCGTTTGTTTCCCAGTCCTAAATGGAGTTGAATCACATGCAGTTTCTGGTCCTACGAGCAAGAGTTGTTTTCTGGTAAGAAGAGTCACTATTGCGCTCCCATTGCCATACACAGTGCAAAGAGCACTCGTGTCTGCTTCCAGCAAGAACAGTGTGTTGGACTGAAGAGGAGCTACTGTTCTTGTCAGTTTCCTAAGCAGAGTTGAAATAGATATGGTCCGTGTGTGTAGGAAGCAAAGTTCTTTTGTTCTGAGCAAGCTCACAGTTCGGACAGCAGAGGAAACACAGTAGCGTAGAAGACTGCTCTTTTCTCAAAAGCAGAGTGTGTTTCTTGTAAGGCGAGCTAGTGTTTGTTTCCCAGTCCTAAATGGAGTTGAGTCACATGCAGTTGCTGTTCCTAAGAGCAAGAGTTGTTTTCTGGTAAGTAGAGTCACTGTTGCGCTCCCATTGTCATACACAGGGCAAATAGCACTCGATTCTGTTCCCATCAAGTACAGTGTATTGTACTGAAGAGGAGCTACTGTTCTTGTCTGTTTCTTAAGCAGAGTTGAACTAGATATGTCCCGTGTGTGTAGGAAGCACAGTTCTTTTGCTCCACTGTTCTGGCCCTATAGGAAACACATTAGAGTAGAAGAGTGCTCTTTTCTCAAAAGCAGAGTGTGTTTCTTGTAAGGCGAGCTATTGTTTGTTCCCCAGTCAGAAATGGAGTTGAATGCCATGCAGTTTCTGGTCCTATGAGGAAGAGTTGTTTTCTGATAAGAAGAGTCACAATTGTGCTCCCATTGTCATACACAGGGCAAATAGCACTGGCGTATGTTCCGAGCATGTACATTGTATTGGACTGAAGAGGATCTACTGTTCTTGTCAGTTTCCTAGGCAGAGTTGAACTAGATATTGCCCGTGTGTGTAGGAAGCACAGTTCTTTTGTTCTGAGCAAGCTAACTGTTCTGACTCTATAGGAAACACAGTAGAGTAGAAGAGTGCTCTTTTCTCAAAAGCAGAGTGTGTTTTTTGTAAGGCAAGCTAGCGTTTGTTTCCCAGTCCTAAATGGAGTTGAGTCACATACAGTTTCTGTTCCTATGAGCAAGAGTTGTTTTCTGATAAGAAGTGTCACTGTTGAGCTCCCATTGTCCTACACAGTGCAAATAGCATTCGCGTCTGTTCCCAGCATTTACACTGTATTGGACTGAAGAGGATCTACTGTTGTTGTCAGTTTCGTAAGCACAATTGAACTAGATATGGCCCGTTTGTGTAGGAAGCACAGTTCTTTTGTTCTGAGCAAGCTCACTGTTCTGGCGCTATAGAAAACACAGTAGAGTAGAAGAGTGCTCTTTTCTCAAAAGCAGTGTGTGTTTTTTGTATGGCGAGCTAGAGTTTGTTTCCGAGTCCTAAATGGAGTTGAATCACATGGAGTTTCTGGTCCTATGAGCAAGAGGTTTTTTCTGGTAAGAAGAGTCACTACTGCGCTCCCATTGTCATACACAGGGCAAATAACACTGGTGTCTGTTCCCAGCATGTACAGTGTATTGAACTGACGAGGATCTACTGTTCTGTCAGTTTCCTAAGCAAAATTGAACTAGATATGGCCGTGTGTGTAGGAAGCACAGTTCTTTTGTTCTGAGCAAGCTCACTGTTCTGGCCCTATAGGAAACACCGTAAAGTAGAAGACTGCTCTTTTCTGAAAAGCAGAGTGTGTTTTTGTAAGGCGAGCTATTGTTTGTTTCACAGTCCTAAATAGAGTTGAGTCACATGCAGTTGCTGTTCCTAAGAGCAAGAGTTGTTTTCTGATAAGAAGAGTCACTGTTGCGCTCCCATTGTCATACAGAGGGCAAATAGCACTCGCTTCTGTTCCCAGCCAGTACAGTGTATTGGACTGAACAGGAGCTACTGTTCTTGTCAGTTTCCTAAGCAGAGTTGAACTAGATATGTCCCGTGTGTAGGAAGCACAGTTCTTTTGTTCTGAACAAGCTCACTGTTCGGACCCCATAGGAATCACAGTAGAGTAGAAGAGTGCTCTTTTCTCAAAAGCAGAGTGTGTTTCTTGTAGGGCGAGCTAGCGTTTGTTTCCCAGTCCTAAGTGGAGTTGAGTCACATGCAGTTTCTGATCCTACGAGCAAGAGTAGTTTTCTGGTAAGAAGAGTCACTATTGTGCTCCCATTGTCATACACAGGGCAAATATCACTGGTTTCTGTTCCCAGCATGTACACTGTATTGGACTGAAGAGGAGCTACTGTTCTTGTCAGTTTCGTAAGCAGAGTTGAATTAGATAAGTCCAGTGTGTGTAGGAAGCACAGTTCTTTTGCTCTGAGCAAGCTCACTGTTCTGGCCCTTTAGGAAACACAGTAGAGTAGAAGAGTGCTCTTTTCTTAAAAGCAGAGTGTGTTTCTTGTAAGGCGAGCTAGCGTTTGTTTCCCAGTCCTAAATGGATTTGAATCACATGCAGTTGCTGTTCCTAAGAGCAAGAGTTGTTTTCTGGTAAGTAGAGTCACTGTGGCGCTCCCATTGTCATACACAGGGCAAATAGCACTCGATTCTGTTCCCAGCAATTACAGTGTATTGCACTGAAGAGGAGCTACTGTTCGTGTCAGTTTCCTAAGCAGAGTTGAACTAGATATGTCCCGTGTGTGTGGGAAGCACAGTTCTTTTGTTCTGAGCAAGCTCACAGTTCTGGCCCTATAGGAAACACATTAGTGTAGAAGAGTGCTCTTTTCTCAAAAGCAGAGTGTGTTTCTTGTAAGGCGAGCTATTGTTTGTTTCCCAGTCAGAAATGGAGTTGAATGCCATGCAGTTTCTGGTCCTATGAGGAAGAGTTGTTTTCTGATAAGAAGAGTCACTATTATGCTCCCATTGTCATACATAGTGCAAATAGAACTGGCGTATGTTCCGAGCATGTACATTGTATTGGACTGAAGAGGATCTACTGTTCTTGTCAGTTTCCTAAGCAGAGTTGAACTGGATTTGGCCCGTGTGTGTAGGAAGCACATTACTTTTGTTATGAGCAAGCTCTCTGTTCTGACTCTAAGGAAACACAGTAGAGTAGAAGAGTGCTCTTTTCTCAAAAGCAGAGTGTGTTTTTTGTAAGGCGAGCTAGCTTTTGTTTCCCAGTCCTAAATGGAGTTGAGTCACATACAGTTTCTGTTCCTATGAGCAAAGGTTGTTTTCTGATAAGAAGAGTCACTGTTGTGCTCCCATTGTCATACACAGTGCAAATGGCACTCGCGTCTCTTCCCAGCATTTACAGTGTATTGGACTGAAGAGCATCTACTGTTGTTGTCAGTTTCCTAAGAAGAATTGAACTAGATATGGCCCGTGTGTGTAGGCAGCACAGTTCTTTTCTTCTGAGCAAGCTAACTGTTCTGGCACTATTGGAAAAACATTAGAGTAGAAGAGTGCTCTTTTCTCAAAAGCAGAGTGTGTTTCTTTTAAGCGGAGCTAGCGTTTGTTTCCCAGTCCTAAATGGAGTTGAATCACATGCAGTTTCTGGTCCTACGAGCAAGAGTTGTTTTCTGGTAAGAAGAGTCACTATTGCGCTCCCATTGCCATACACAGTGCAAAGAGCACTCGTGTGTGCTTCCAGCAAGAACAGTGTGTTGGACTGAAGAGGAGCTACTGTTCTTGTCAGTTTCCTAAGCAGAGTTGAGATAGATATGGCCCGTGTGTGTAGGAAGCACAGTCATTTTGTTCTGACCAAGCTCACAGTTCGGACCCGAGAGGAAACACAGTAGCGTGGAAGAGTGCTCTTTTCTCAAAAGCAGAGTGTGTTTCTTGTAAGGCGAGCTAGTGTTTGTTTCCCAGTCCTAAATAAAGTTGAGTCACATGCAGTTTTTGGTACTACGAGCAAGAGTTGTTTTCTGGTAAGGAAAGTCACTATTGCGCTCCCTTTGCCATACACAGTGCAAATAGCACTCGCCTCTGTTCCCAGGAATTACAGTGTATTGGACTGAAGAGGAGCTACTGTTATTGTCAGTTTCCTAAGCAGAGTTGAACTAGATATGTCCCGTGTTTGTACAATGCACAGTTCTTTTTTCTGAGCAAGCCCACAGTTCAGAACCCATAGGAAACACAGTAGAGTAGAAGACTGCTCTTTTCTCAAAAGCAGAGTGTGTTTCTTGTAAGGCGAGCTAGCGTTTGTTTCCCAGTCCTAAATGGAGTTATCACATGCAGTTTCTGTACCTACGAGCAAGAATTGTTTTCTGGTAAGAAGAGTCACTATTGGGCTCCCATATCCATACACAGGGCAAATAGCACTGGCGTCTGTTCCCAGCATGTACAGTGTATTGGACTGAAGAGGAGCTACTGTTCTTGTCAGTTTCCTAAGCAGAGTTGAACTAGATATGGCCTGTGAGTGTAGGAAGCACAGTTCTTTTGTTCTGAGCAAGCTGACAGTTCTGGCCCTGTAGGAAACACTGTAGAGTAGAAGAGTGCTCTCTTCTCAAAAGCAGAGTGTGTTTCTAGTAAGGCGAGCTAGCATTTGTTTCCCAGTACTAAAGGGAGTTGAATCACATGCAGTTTCTGGTCCTAGGAGCAAGAGTTGTTTTCTGGTCAGAAGAGTCACTATTGCGCTCCCATTGCCATACACAGTGCAAGTAGCACTCGCATCTGTTCCCAGCAAGTAGAGTGTATTGGACTGAAGAGGAGCTACTGTTCTTGTCAGTTTCCTAAGCAGAGTTGAACTAGATATGGCCCCTGTGTGTAGGAAGCACAGTTCTTTTGTTCTGAGCAAGTACACTGTTCGGACACCATAGGAAACACAGTAGAGTAGAAGAGTGCTATTTTCTCAAAAGCAGAGTGCGTTTTTTGTAGGGCGAGCTAGCGTTTGTTTCCCAGTCTTAAATGGAGTTGATTCACATGCAGTTTCAGGTCCTACGAGCAAGAGTTGTTTTCTGGTAAGAAGAGTCACTATTGCGCTCCCACTGCCATACACAGGGCAAATAGCACTGGCATCTGTTCCTAGCATGTACAGTGTATTGGACTGAAGAGGATCTACTGTTCTTGTCAGTTTCCTAAGCAGAGTTGAACTAGATATGGCCTGTGAGTGTTGGAAGCACAGTTCTTTTGTTCTGAGCAAGCTGATAGTTCTGGCCCTGTAGGAAACACAGTAGAGTAGAAGAGTGCTCTTTTCTCAAAAGCAGAGTGTGTTTCTTGTAAGGCAAGCTAGCGTTTGTTTCCCAGTCCTAAATGGAGTTGAATCACATGCAGTTTCTGGTCCTAAGAGCAATAGTTTTTTTCTGGTAAGAAGAGTCACTATTGCGCTCCCATTGCCATACACAGTGCTAGTAGCACTCGCGTCTGTTCCCAGCAAGTACAGTGTATTGGAATGAAGAGGAGCTACTGTTCTTGTCAGTTTCCTAAGCAGAGTTGAACTAGATATGGCCCGTGTTTGTAGGATGCACAGTTCTTTTGTTCTGAGCAAGCTCACTGTTCTGGCCCTATAGGAAACACAGTAGAGTAGAAGAGTGCTCTTTTCTGAAAAGCAGAGCGTGTTTCTTGTAAAACGAGCTATTGTTTGTTTCCCAGTCCTAAATGGAGTTGAGTCATATGCAGTTGCTGTTCCTAAGAGCAAGAGTTGTTTTCTGATAAGAAGAGTCACTGTTGTGCTCCCATTGTCATACACAGGGCAAATAGCACATGCTTCTGTTCCCAGCAAGTACAGTGTAGTGGATTGAACAGGAGATACTGTTCTTGTCAGTTTCCTAAGCAGAGTTGAACTATATGGCCCTTGTGTGTAGGAAGCACAGTTCTTTTGTTCTCAGCAAGCTCACTGTTCTGGCCCTATAGGAAACACTGTAGAGTAGAAGAGTGCTCTTTTCTCAAAAGCAGAGTGTGTTTCTTGTAAGGCGAGCTAGCGTTTGTTTCCCAGTCCTAAATGGAGTTGAATCACATGCAGTTTCTGGTCCTACGAGCAAGAGTTGTTTTCTTGTAAGAAGAGTCACTATTGCGCTCCCATTGCCATACACAGTGCAAAGAGCACTCGCGTCTGCTTCCAGCAAGTACAGTGTGTTGGACTGAAGAGGAGCTACTGTTCTTGTCAGTTTCCTAAGCAGAGTTGAACTAGATATGGCCCGTGTGTGTAGGAAGCACAGTTCTTTTGTTCTGAGCAAGCTCACTGTTCGGACCCCAGTGGAAACACAGTAGCGTAGACATCTGCTCTTTTCTCAAAAGCAGAGTGTGTTTCTTGTAAGGTGAGCTAGTGTTTGTTTCCCAGTCAGAAATGGAGTTGAATCACATGCAGTTTCTATTCCTAAGAGCAATAGATGTTTTCTGTTAAGAAGAGTCACTATTGTGCTCCCATTGCCATACACAGGGCAAGTAGCACTGGCCTCTGTTCCCAGCATGTACAGTGTATTTGACTGAAGAGGAGCTCCTGTTCTTATCAGTTTCCTAAGCAGAGTTGAACTAGATATGGCCCATGTGTGTAGGAAGCACAGTTCATTTGTTCTCAGCAAGCTCACTCTTCGGACCCCATAGGAAACACAGTAGAGTAGAAGAGTGCTCTTTTCTCAAAAGCATAGTGTGTTTCTTGCAAGGGAAACTAGCATTTGTTTCTCAGTCCTAAATGGAGTTGAATCCCATGCAGTTTCTGGTCCTACGAGCAAGAGTTGTTTTCTGATAAGGAAAGTCACTATTGCACTCAAATTGCCATACACAGTGCAAATAGCAATCGCGTCTGTTCCCAGCAAGTACAGTGTATTGTACTGAAGAGGAGCTACTGTTCTTGTCAGTTTTCTAAGCAGAGTTGAACTAGATATGGCCCGTGTGTGTAGGAAGCACAGTTCTTTTGTTCTGAGCAAGCTCACTGTTCTGGCCCTATAGGAGACACAGTAGAGTAGAAGAGTGCTCTTTACTCAAAAGCAGAGTGTGTTTTTGTAAGGCGAGCTAGCGTTTGTTTCCCAGTCCTAAATGGAGTTGGGTCACATGCAGTTTCTGGTCCTACGAGCAAGAGTTTTTTTTCTGATAAGAAGAGTCACTATTGCGCTCTCATTGCCATACACAGTGCAAACAGCACTTGTTTCTGCTTCCAGCAAGTACAGTGTATTGTACCAAAGAGGAGCTACTGTTCTTGTCAGTTTCCTAAGCAGAGTTGAACTAGATATGGCCCGTATGTGTAGGAAGCACAGTTCTTTTGTTCTGAGCAAGCTTACTGTTCTGGCCCTTTGGGAAACGCAGTAGAGTTTAAGAATGCTCTTTCCTCAAAAGCAGAGTGTGTTTCTTGTAAGGTGAGCTAGCGTTTGTTTCCCAGTCGTAAATGGAGTTGAATCACATGCAGTTTTTGGTACTACGAGCAAGATTTGTTTTCTCGTAAGAAAGTGACTCTTGTGCTCCCATTGCCATACACAGGGCAAATAGCGCTCGCGTCTGTTCCCAGCAAGTACAGTGTATTGGACTGAAGAGGAGCTAGTGTTCTTGTCAGTTTCCTAAGCAGAGTTGAACTAGATATGGCCCGTGTGTGTAGGAAGCACAGTTCTTTTGTTCTGAGCAAGCTCACAGTTCGGACCCCAGAGGAAACACAGTAGCGTAGACGACTGCTCTTTTCTCAAAAGCAGAGTGTGTTTCTTGTAAGGCGAGCTAGCATTTGTTTCCCAGTCCTAAATGGAGTTGATTCACATGCAGTTTCTTGTCCTAAGAGCAAGAGATGTTTTCTGGTAAGAAGAGTCACTATTGTGCTCCAATTGTCATACACAGGACAAATAGCACGGGCGTCTCTTACCAGCATGTACAGTGTATTGGACTGAAGAGGATCTCCTGTTCTTGTCAGTTTCGTAAGCAGAGTTGAACTAGATATGGCCCGTGTTTGTAGGAAGCACAGTTTATTTGTTCTGAGCATGCTTACTGTTCTGGCCCTATAGGAGACACAGTAGAGTAGAAGAGTGCTCTTTTCTCAAAAGCAGAGTGTGTTTCTTGCAAGGGAAACTAGCGTTTGTTTCCCAGTCCTAAATGGAGTTGAATCCCATGCAGTTTCTGGTCCTACGAGCAAGAGTTGTTTTCTGATAAGGAAAGTCACTATTGCACTCCCATTGCCATACACAGTGCAAATAGCAAACGCGTCTGTTCCCAGCAAGTACAGTGTATTGGACTGAAGAGGAGCTACTGTTCTTGTCAGTTTCCTAAGCAGAGTTGAACTAGATATGGTTCGTGTGTGTAGGAAGCACAGTTCTTTTGTTCTGAGCAAGCTCACTGTTCGGACTCCATAGTAAACACAGTAGAGTAGAAGAGTGCTCTTTTATAAAAAGCAGAGTGTGTTTCTTTTAAGGCGAGCTAGCGTTTATTTCCCAGTTGTAAATGGAGTTGAATCACATGCAGTTTCTGGTCCTACGAGCAAGAGTTGTTTTCTGGTAAGGAAAGTCACTACTGCACTCCCATTGCCATACACAGTGCAAATAGCAATCGCATCTGTTCCCAGGAAGTACAGCGTATTGGACTAAAGAGGAGCTACTGTTCTTTTCAGTTTCATAAGCAGAGTTGAACTAGATATGGCCCGTGTGTGTAGGAAGCAAAGTTCTTTTGTTCTGAGCATGCTCACTGTTCTGGCCCTATAGGAGACACAGTAGAGTAGAAGAGTGCTCTTTTCTCAAAAGCAGAGTGTGTTTCTTGCAAGGGAAACTAGCGTTTGTTTCCCAGTCCTAAATGGAGTTGAATCCCATGCAGTTTCTGGTCCTATGAGCAAGAGTTGTTTTCTGATAAGGAAAGTCACAATTGCACTCCCATTGCCATACACAGTGCAAATAGCAACCGCGTCTGTTCCCAGCAAGTACAGTTTATTGGACTAAAGAGGAGCTACTGTTCTTGTCAGTTTCCTAAGCAGAGTTGAACTAGATATGGTCCATGTGTGTAGGAAGCACAGTTCTTTTGTTCTGAGCAAGCTCACTGTTCTGGCCCTATAGGAGACACAGTAGAGTAGAAGAGTGCTCTTTTCTCAAAAGCAGAGTGTGTTTCTTGTAAGGCGAGCTAGCATTTGTTTCCCAGTCCTAAATGGAGTTGGGTCACATGCAGTTTCTGGTCCTACGAGCAAGAGTTTTTTCTGATAAGAAGAGTCACTATTGCGCTCTCATTGCCATACACAGTGCAAACAGCACTTGCGTCTGCTTCCAGCAAGTACAGTGTATGGTACTGAAGAGGAGCTACTGTTCTTGTCAGTTTCCTAATCAGAGGTGAACTAGATATGGCCCGTATGTGTAGGAAGCACAGTTCTTTTGTTCTGAGCAAGCTCACTGTTCTGGCCCTATAGGAAACACAGTAGAGTAGAAGAGTGCTCTTTTCTGAAAAGGAGAATGTGTTTCTTGTAAGGCGAGCTATTGTTTGTTTCCCAGTCCTAAATGGAGTTGAGTCACATGCAGTTGCTGTTCCTAAGAGCAAGAGTTGTTTTCTGATAAGAAGAATCACTGTTGCGCTCCCATTGTCATACACAGGGCAAATAGCACTCGCATCTGTTCCCAGCAAGTACAGTGTATTGGACTGAACAGGAGCTACTGTTCTTGTCAGTTTCCTAAGCAGAGTTGAACTAGATATGGCCCGTGTGTGTAGGAAGCACAGTTCTTTTGTTCTGAGCAAGCTCACAGTTCCAACACCAGAGGAAACACAGTAGCATAGAAGACTGCTCTTTTCTCAAAAGCAGAGTGTGTTTCTTGTAAGGCGAGCTAGTGTTTGTTTCCCAGTCCTAATAGGAGTTGAGTCACATGCAGTTGCTGTTCCTAAGAGCAAGAGTTGTTTTCTGGTAAGTAGAGTCACTGTTGCGCTCCAATTGTCATACACAGGGCAAATAGCACTCGATTCTGTTCCCAGCATTTACAGTGTATTGGACTAAAGAGGATCTACTGTTGTTGTCAGTTTCCTAAGCATAATTGAACTAGATATGGCCCGTGTGTGTAGGAAGCACATTTCTTTTGTTCTGAGCAAGCTCACTGTTCTGGCGCTATAGAAAACACAGTAGAGTAGAAGAGTGCCCTTTTCTCAATAGCAGAGTGTGTTTCTTGTAAGGCGAGATAGCGTTTCTTTCTGAGTCATAAATGGAGTTGAATCGCATGCAGTTTCTGGTCCTACGAGCAAGAGGTGTTTTCTGGTAAGAAGTGTCACTACTGTGCTCCCACTGTCATACACAGGGCAAAAAGTACTGGCGTCTGTTCCCAGCATGTACAGTGTATTGGACTGATGAGGATCTACTGTTCCATCAGTTTCCTAAGCAGAGTTGAACTAGATATGGCCCATGTTTGTACGATGCACAGTTCTTTTGTGCTGAGCAAGCTCACTGTACTGGACCTATAGGAAACACAGTAGAGTAGAAGTGTGCTCTTTTCTGAAAAGCAGAGTGTGTTTCTTGTAAGGCGAGCTATTGCTTGTTTCCCAGTCCTAAATGGAGTTGAGTCACATGCAGTTGCTGTTCCTAAGAGCAAGAGTTGTTTTCTGATAAGAAGAGTCACTGTTGGGCTCCCATTGTCATACACAGGGCAAATAGCACTCGCTTCTGTTCCCAGCAAGTACAGTGTATTGGACTGAACAGGAGCTACTGTTCTTGTCAGTTTCCTAAGCAGAGTTGAACTAGATATGTCTCGTGTGTAGGAAGCACAGTTCTTTTGTTCTGAGCAAGCTCACTGTTCAGACCCCTAGGAAAAACAGTAGAGTAGAAGAGTGCTCTTTTCACAAAAGCAGAGTGTGATTCTTGTAGGGCGAGCTAGCGTTTGTTTCTCAGTTCTAAATGGAGTTGAGTCACATGCTGTTTTTGGTCCTACGAGCAAGAGTAGTTTTCTGGTAAGAAGAGTCACCATTGTGCTCCCATTGTCATACACAGGGCAAATAGCACTGACGTCTGTTCCCAGCATGTACACTGTATTGGACTGAAGAGGAGCTACTGTTCTTGTCAGTTTCCTAAGCAGAGTTGAACTAGATATGGCCCGTGTGTGTAGGAAGCACAGTTCTTTTGCTCTGATCAAGCTCACTGTTCTGGCTCTTTAGGAAACACAGAAGAGTAGATGAGTGCTCTTTTCTCAAAAGCAGAGTGTGTTTCTTGTAAGGCGAGCTAGCGTTTGTTTCCCAGTCCTAAATGGAGTTGAATCCCATGCAGTTTCTGGTCCTACGAGCAAGAGTTGTTTTCTGGTAAGAAGAGTCACTATTGCGCTCCCATTGCCATACACAGTGCAAAGAGCACTCGTGTCTGCTTCCAGCAAGAACAGTGTGTTGGACTGAAGAGGAGCTACTGTTCTTGTCAGTTTCCTAAGCAGAGTTGAAATAGATATGGTCCGTGTGTGTAGGAAGCAAAGTTCTTTTGTTCTGAGCAAGCTTACAGTTCGGACAGCAGAGGAAACACAGTAGCGTAGAAGACTGCTCTTTTCTCAAAAGCAGAGTGTGTTTCTTGTAAGGCGAGCTAGTGTTTGTTTCCCAGTCCTAAATGGAGTTGAGTCACATGCAGTTGCTGTTCCTAAGAGCAAGAGTTGTTTTCTGGTAAGTAGAGTCACTGTTGCGCTCCCATTGTCATACACAGGGCAAATAGCACTCGATTCTGTTCCCATCAAGTACAGTGTATTGTACTGAAGAGGAGCTACTGTTCTTGTCTGTTTCCTAAGCAGAGTTGAACTAGATATGTCCCGTGTGTGTAGGAAGCACAGTTCTTTTGTTCTGAGCAAGCTCACTGTTCTGGCCCTATAGGAAACACATTAGAGTAGAAGAGTGCTCTTTTCTCAAAAGCAGAGTGTGTTTCTTGGAAGGCGAGCTATTGTTTGTTCCCCAGTCAGAAATGGAGTTGAATGCCATGCAGTTTCTGGTCCTATGAGGAAGAGTTGTTTTCTGATAAGAAGAGTCACAATTGTGCTCCCATTGTCATACACAGGGCAAATAGCACTGGCGTATGTTCCGAGCATGTACATTGTATTGGACTGAAGAGGATCTACTGTTCTTGTCAGTTTCCTAGGCAGAGTTGAACTAGATATTGCCCGTGTGTGTAGGAAGCACAGTTCTTTTGTTCTGAGCAAGCTAACTGCTCTGACTCTATAGGAAACACAGTAGAGTAGAAGAGTGCTCTTTTCTCAAAAGCAGAGTGTGTTTTTTGTAAGGCAAGCTAGCGTTTGTTTCCCAGTCCTAAATGGAGTTGAGTCACATACAGTTTCTGTTCCTATGAGCAAGAGTTGTTTTCTGATAAGAAGAGTCACTGTTGCGCTCCCATTGTCCTACACAGTGCAAATAGCATTCGCGTCTGTTCCCAGCATTTACACTGTATTGGACTGAAGAGGATCTACTGTTGTTGTCAGTTTCGTAAGCACAATTGAACTAGATATGGCCCGTTTGTGTAGGGAGCACAGTTCTTTTGTTCTGAGCAAGCTCACTGTTCTGGCGCTATAGAAAACACAGTAGAGTAGAAGAGTGCTCTTTTCTCAAAAGCAGTGTGTGTTTTTTGTATGGCGAGCTAGAGTTTGTTTCCGAGTCCTAAATGGAGTTGAATCACATGGAGTTTCTGGTCCTATGAGCAAGAGGTGTTTTCTGGTAAGAAGAGTCACTACTGCGCTCCCATTGTCATACACAGGGCAAATAGCACTGGTGTCTGTTCCCAGCATGTACAGTGTATTGGACTGACGAGGATCTACTCTTCTGTCAGTTTCCTAAGCAAAATTGAACTAGATATGGCCGTGTGTGTAGGAAGCACAGTTTTTTTGTTCTGAGCAAGCTCACTGTTCTGGCCCTATAGGAAACACTGTAAAGTAGAAGACTGCTCTTTTCTGAAAAGCAGAGTGTGTTTTTGTAAGGCGAGCTATTGTTTGTTTCACAGTCCTAAATAGAGTTGAGTCACATGCAGTTGCTGTTCCTAAGAACAAGAGTTGTTTTCTGATAAGAAGAGTCACTGTTGCGCTCCCATTGTCATACAGAGGGCAAATAGCACTCGCTTCTGTTCCCAGCCAGCACAGTGTATTGGACTGAACAGGAGCTACTGTTCTTGTCAGTTTCCTAAGCAGAGTTGAACTAGATATGTCCCGTGTGTAGGAAGCACAGTTCTTTTGTTCTGAACAAGCTCACTGTTCGGACCCCATAGGAATCACAGTAGAGTAGAAGAGTGCTCTTTTCTCAAAAGCAGAGTGTGTTTCTTGTAGGGCGAGCTAGCGTTTGTTTCCCAGTCCTAAGTGGAGTTGAGTCACATGCAGTTTCTGATCCTACGAGCAAGAGTAGTTTTCTGGTAAGAAGAGTCACTATTGTGCTCCCATTGTCATACACAGGGCAAATAGCACTGGTTTCTGTTCCCAGCATGTACACTGTATTGGACTGAAGAGGAGCTACTGTTCTTGTCAGTTTCCTAAGCAGAGTTGAATTAGATAAGTCCAGTGTGTGTAGGAAGCACAGTTCTTTTGCTCTGAGCAAGCTCACTGTTCTGGCCCTTTAGGAAACACAGTAGAGTAGAAGAGTGCTCTTTTCTCAAAAGAAGAGTGTGTTTCTTGTAAGGCGAGCTAGCGTTTGTTTCCCAGTCCTAAATGGATTTGAATCACATGCAGTTGCTGTTCCTAAGAGCAAGAGTTGTTTTCTGGTAAGTAGAGTCACTGTGGCGCTCCCATTGTCATACACAGGGCAAATAGCACTCGATTCTGTTCCCAGCAAGTACAGTGTATTGCACTGAAGAGGAGCTACTGTTCGTGTCAGTTTCCTAAGCAGAGTTGAACTAGATATGTCCCGTGTGTGTGGGAAGCACAGTTCTTTTGTTCTGAGCAAGCTCACTGTTCTGGCCCTATAGGAAACACATTAGTGTAGAAGAGTGCTCTTTTCTCAAAAGCAGAGTGTGTTTCTTGTAAGGCGAGCTATTGTTTGTTTCCCAGTCAGAAATGGAGTTGAATGCCATGCAGTTTCTGGTCCTATGAGGAAGAGTTGTTTTCTGATAAGAAGAGTCACTATTATGCTCCCATTGTCATACATAGTGCAAATAGAACTGGCGTATGTTCCGAGAATGTACATTGTATTGGACTGAAGAGGATCTACTGTTCTTGTCAGTTTCCTAAGCAGAGTTGAACTGGATTTGGCCCGTGTGTGTAGGAAGCACATTACTTTTGTTATGAGCAAGCTCACTGTTCTGACTCTAAGGAAACACAGTAGAGTAGAAGAGTGCTCTTTTCTCAAAAGCAGAGTGTGTTTTTTGTAAGGCGAGCTAGCTTTTGTTTCCCAGTCCTAAATGGAGTTGAGTCACATACAGTTTCTGTTCCTATGAGCAAAGGTTGTTTTCTGATAAGAAGAGTCACTGTTGTGCTCCCATTGTCATACACAGTGCAAATAGCACTCGCGTCTCTTCCCAGCATTTACAGTGTATTGGACTGAAGAGGATCTACTGTTCTTGTCAGTTTCCTAAGAAGAATTGAACTAGATATGGCCCGTGTGTGTAGGAAGCACAGTTCTTTTCTTCTGAGCAAGCTAACTGTTCTGGCACTATTGGAAAAACATTAGAGTAGAAGAGTGCTCTTTTCTCAAAAGCAGAGTGTGTTTCTTTTAAGGCGAGCTAGCGTTTGTTTCCCAGTCCTAAATGGAGTTGAATCACATGCAGTTTCTGGTCCTACGAGCAAGAGTTGTTTTCTGGTAAGAAGAATCACTATTGTGCTCCCATTGCCATACACAGTGCAAAGAGCACTCGTGTGTGCTTCCAGCAAAAACAGTGTGTTGGACTGAAGAGGAGCTACTGTTCTTGTCAGTTTCCTAAGCAGAGTTGAAATAGATATGGCCCGTTTGTGTAGGAAGCACAGTCATTTTGTTCTGACCAAGCTCACAGTTCGGACCCCAGAGGAAACACAGTAGCGTAGAAGACTGCTCTTTTCTCAAAAGCAGAGTGTGTTTCTTGTAAGGCGAGCTAGTGTTTGTTTCCCAGTCCTAAATGAAGTTGAGTCACATGCAGTTTTTGGTACTACGAGCAAGAGTTGTTTTCTGGTAAGGAAAGTCACTATTGCGCTCCCTTTGCATACACAGTGCAAATAACACTTGCCTCTGTTCCCAGCAATTACAGTGTATTGGACTGAAGAGGAGCTACTGTTATTGTCAGTTTCCTAAGCAGAGTTGAACTAGATATGTCCCGTGTTTGTACAATGCACAGTTCTTTTTTCTGAGCAAGCCCACTGTTCAGAACCCATAGGAAACACAGTAGAGTAGAAGACTGCTCTTTTCTCAAAAGCAGAGTGTGTTTCTTGTAAGGCGAGCTAGCGTTTGTTTCCCAGTCCTAAACGGAGTTATCACATGCAGTTTCTGTACCTACGAGCAAGAATTGTTTTCTGGTAAGAAGAGTCACTATTGGGCTCCCATATCCATACACAGGGCAAATAGCACTGGCGTCTGTTCCCAGCATGTACAGTGTATTGGACTGAAGAGGAGCTACTGTTCTTGTCAGTTTCCTAAGCAGAGTTGAACTAGATAGGGCCTGTGAGTGTAGGAAGCACAGTTCTTTTGTTCTGAGCAAGCTGACAGTTCTGGCCCTGTAGGAAACACTGTAGAGTAGAAGAGTGCTCTCTTCTCAAAAGCAGAGTGTGTTTCTAGTAAGGCGAGCTAGCATTTGTTTCCCAGTCCTAAAGGGAGTTGAATCACATGCAGTTTCTGGTCCTAGGAGCAAGAGTTGTTTTCTGGTCAGAAGAGTCACTATTGCGCTCCCATTGCCATACACAGTGCAAGTAGCACTCGCGTCTGTTCCCAGCAAGTAGAGTGTATTGGACTGAAGAGGAGCTACTGTTCTTGTCAGTTTCCTAAGCAGAGTTGAACTAGATATGGCCCCTGTGTGTAGGAAGCACATTTCTTTTGTTCTGAGCAAGCTCACTGTTCGGACACCATAGAAAACACAGTAGAGTAGAAGAGTGCTATTTTCTCAAAAGCAGAGTGCGTTTTTTGTAGGGCGAGCTAGCGTTTGTTTCCCAGTCTTAAATGGAGTTGATTCACATGCAGTTTCAGGTCCTACGAGCAAGAGTTGTTATCTGGTAAGAAGAGTCACTATTGCGCTCCCACTGCCATACACAGGGCAAATAGCACTGGCATCTGTTCCTAGCATGTACAGTGTATTGGACTGAAGAGGATCTACTGTTCTTGTCAGTTTCCTAAGCAGAGTTGAACTAGATATGGCCTGTGAGTGTAGGAAGCACAGTTCTTTTGTTCTGAGCAAGCTGATAGTTCTGGCCCTGTAGGAAACACAGTAGAGTAGAAGAGTGCTCTTTTCTCAAAAGCAGAGTGTGTTTCTTGTAAGGCAAGCTAGCGTTTGTTTCCCAGTCCTAAATGGAGTTGAATCACATGCAGTTTCTGGTCCTAAGAGCAAGAGTTTTTTTCTGGTAAGAATAGTCACTGTTGCGCTCCCATTGCCATACACAGTGCAAGTAGCACTCGCGTCTGTTCCCAGCAAGTACAGTGTATTGAACTAAAGAGGAGCTACTGTTTTTGTCACTTTCCTAAGCAGAGTTGAACTAGATTGGCCCGTGTGTGTAGGAAGCACAGTTCTTTTGTTGTGAGCAAGCTAACTGTTCTGGCCCTATAGGAAACACAGTAGAGTAGAAGAGTGCTCTTTTCTCAAAAGCAGAGTGTGTTTCTTGTAAGGCGAGCTAGCATTTGTTTCCCAGTCCTAAATGGAGTTATCACCTGCAGTTTCTGTTCCTACGAGCAAGAGTTGTTTTCTGGTAAGAAGAGTCACTATTGGGCTCCCATTTCTATACACAGGGCAAATAGCACTGGCGTCTGTTCCCAGCATGTACAGTGTATTGGACTGAAGAGGATCTACTGTTCTTGTTAGTTTCCTTAGCAGAGTTGAACTAGATATGGCCGGTGAGTGTAGGAAGCACAGTTCTTTTGTTCTGAGCAAGCTGACAGTTCTGGCCCTGTAGGAAACACTGTAGAGTAGAAGAGTGCTCTTTTCTCAAAAGCAGTGTGTGTTTCTTGTAAGGCGAGCTAGCATTTATTTCCCTGTCCTAAATGGAGTTGAATCACATGCAGTTTATGGTTCTAAAAGCAAGAGTTGTTTTCTGCTAAGAGGAGTCACTACTGCGCTCCCATTGTCATACACTGGGCAAATAGCACTCGCGTCTGTTCCCCGCATGTACAGTGTATTGGACTGAAGAGGTTCTACTGTTCTTGTCAGTTTCCTAAGCAGAGTTGAAAGAGATATGGCCCGTGTGTGTAGGAAGCACAGTTCTTTTGTTCTGAGCAAGCTCACTGTTCTGGCCCTATAGGAAACACAGTAGAGTAGAAGAGTGCTCTTTTCTCAAAAGCAGAGTGTGTTTCTTGTAAGGCGAGCTAGTGTTTGTTTCCCAGTCCTAAATGGAGTTGAGTCACATGAAGTTTTTGGTACTACGAGCAAGAGTTGTTTTCTGGTAAGGAAAGTCACTATTGTGCTCTCATTGCCATACACAGTGCAAATAGCCCTCGCCTCTGTTCCCAGCAAGTACAGTGTATTGGACTGAAGAGGAACTACTGTTCTTGTCAGTTTCTTAAGCAGAGTTGAACTAGATATAGCCCGTGTTTGTAAGATGTAGAGTTCTTTTGTTCTGAGCAAGCTCACTGTTTGGAACCCATAGGAAACACAGTAGAGTAGAAGAGTGCTCTTTTCTGAATAGCAGAGTGTGTTTCTTGTAAGGCGAGCTAGCGTTCGTTTCCCAGTCCTAAATGGAGTTGAATCACATGCAGTTTCTGGTCCTATGAATAAGAGTTGTTTTCTGGTAAGAAGAGTCACTATTGCGCTCCCATTGTCATACACAGGGCAAATAGCACTGGCGTTGGTTCCCAGCATGTACAGTGTATTGGAGTATTGAGGATCTACTGATATTGTCAGTTTCCTAAGCAGAGCTGAACTAGATATGGCTCATGTGTGTAGGAAGCACAGTTCTTTGTTCTGAGCAAGCTCACTGTTCTGAAACTATAGGAGATACAGTAGAGTAGAAGAGTGCTCTTTTCTCAAAAGCAGAGTGTGTTTTTTGTAAGGCAAGCTGGCGTTTGTTTCCCAGTCCTAAATTGAGTTATCACATGCAGTTTTGGTCCTACGAGCAAGAGTTGTTTTCTGTTAAGAAGAGTCACAATTGTGTTCCCACTGCCATACACAGGGCAAATAGCACTGGCGTCTGTTCCCAGCATGTACAGTGTATTGGAATGAAGAGGAGCTACTGTTCTTGTCAGTTTCCTAAGCAGAGTTGAACTAGATATGGCCTGTGAGTGTAGGAAGCACAGTTCTTTTGTTCTGAGCAAGCTGACATTTCTGGCCCTGTAGGAAACACAGTAGAGTACAAGAGTGCTCTTTTCTCAAAAGCAGAATGTGTTTCTTGTACGGCGAGCTAGCGTTTGTTTCCCAGTCCTAAATGGAGTTGAGTCACGTGCAGTTTTTGGTACTACGAGCAAGAGTTGTTTTCTGGTAAGGAAAGTCACTATTGTGCTCCCATTGCCTTACACAGTGCAAATAGCCCTCGCCTCTGTTCCCAGCAAGTACAGTGTATTGGACTGAAGAGGATCTACTGTTCTTGTCAGTTTCCTAAGCAGAGTTGAAATAGATATGGCCCGTGTGTGTAGGATGCACAGTTCTTTTGTTCTGAGCAAGCTCCCTTTTCGGACACCATAAGAAACACAGTAGAGTCGAAGAGTGGTCTTTTCTGAAAAGCAGAGTGTGGTTCTTGTAAGGGGAGCTAGCGTTTGTTTCCCAGTCCTAAATGGAGTTGAGTCACATACAGTTTCTGTTCCTACGAGCAAGAGTTGTTTTCTGATAAGAAGAGTCACTTTTGCGCTCCCATTGTCATACACAGTACAAATAGCACTCGCATCTGTTCCCAGCATTTACAGTGTATTGGACTGAAGAGGAGCAACTGTTCTTGTGTGTTTCCTAAGCAGATTGAACTAGATATGGCCCGTGTGCGTAGGAAGCACAGTTCTTTTGTTCTGAGCAAGCTCACTGTTCTGGCGCTATAGAAAACACAGTAGAAGTGTGCTCTTTTCTCAAAAGCAGAGTGTGTTTCTTGTAAGGCGAGCTAGTGTTTGTTTCCCAGTCCTAAATGGAGTTGAGTCACATGCAGTTTTTGGTACTATGAGCAAGAGTTGTTTTCTGGTAAGGAAAGTCACTATTGTGCTCCCATTGCCGTACACAGTGCAAATAGCCCTCGCCTCTGTTCACAGCAAGTACAGTGTTTTGGACTGAAGAGGAACTACTGTTCTTGTCAGTTTCCTAAGCAGAGTTGAACTAGATATAGCCCGTGTTTGTATGATGCACAGTTCTTTTGTTCTGAGCAAGCTCACTGTTCGGAACCCATAGGAAACACAGTGGAGTAGAAGAGTGCTCTTTTCTGAATAGCAGAGTGTGTTTCTTGTAAGGCGAGCTAGCGTTTGTTTCCCAGTCCTAAATGGAGTTGAGTCACATACAGTTTCGGTTCCTATGAGCAAGAGTTGTTTTCTGATAAGAAGAGACACTGTTGCGCTCTCATTGTCATACACAGTACAAATAGCACTCGCGTCTGTTCCCAGCATTTAAAGTGTATTGGACTGAAGAGTATCTACTGTTGTTGTCAGTTTCCTAAGCAGAATTGAACTAGATATGGCCAGTGTGTGTAGGAAGCACAGTTCTTTTTTTCTGAGCAAGCTAATTGTTCTGGCACTATTGGAAACACAGTAGAGTAGAACAGTGCTCTTTTCTCAAAAACAGAGTGTGTTTCTTGTAAGGAGATCTAGCGTTTGTTTTCCAGTCCTAAATGGAGTTGAGTCACATACAGTTTCTGTTCCTACGAGCAAGAGTTTTTTTCTAATAAGAAGAGTCACTGTTGCACTCCCATTGTCATACACAGTGCAAATAGCACTCACGTCTGTTCCCAGCATTTACAGTGTATTGGACTGAAGAGGAGCAACTGTTCTTGTCAGTTTCCTAAGCAGAGTTGAACTAGATATGGCCCGTGTGTGTAGGAGGCACAGTTCTTTTGTTCTGAGCAAGCTCACTGTTCTGGCGCTATAGAAAACACAGTAGAGTAGAAGACTGCTCTTTTCTCAAAAGCAGAGTGTTTTTCTTGTAAGGCGAGCTAGCATTTGTTTCCCAGTCCTAAATGGAGTAGAATCACATGCAGTTTCTGGTATTACGAGCAAGAGTTGTTTTCTGGTAAGAAGAGTCACTATTGCGCTCCCATTGTCATACTCAGGGCAAATAGCACTGGCGTCTGTTCCCAGCATGTACAATGGATTGCACTGAAGTTGAGCAACTATTCTTGTCAGTTTCCTAAGCAGAGTTGAAGTACATATGGCCCGTGTGTGTAGGAAGCACAGTTCTTTTGTTTGGAGCAAGCTCACTGTTCTGGCCCTATAGGAAACACAGTAGAGTAGAAGAGTGCTCTTTTCTAAAAAGCAGAGTGTGTTTCTTGTAAGGCGAGCTAGTGTTTGTTTCCCAGTCCTAAATGGAGTTGAGTCACATGCAGTTTTTGGTACTATGAGCAAGAGTTGTTTTCTGGTAAGGAAAGTCACTATTGTGCTCTCATTGCCATACACAGTGCAAATAGCCCTCGCCTCTGTTCCCAGAAAGTACAGTGTATTGGACTGAAGAGGAACTACTGTTCTTGTCAGTTTCCTAAGCAGAGTTGAACTAGATATAGCCCGTGTTTGTATGATGCACAGTTCTTTTGTTGAGAGCAAGCTCACTGTTTGGAACCCATAGGAAACACAGTAGAGTAGAAGAGTGCTCTTTTCTGAATAGCAGAGTGTGTTTCTTGTAAGGCGAGCTAGCGTTTGTTTCCCAGTCCTAAATGGAGTTGAATCACATGCAGTTTCTGGTCCTATGAATAAGAGTTGTTTTCTGGTAAGAAGAGTCACTATTGCGCTCCCATTGTCATACACAGGGCAAATAGCACTGGCGTTGGTTCCCAGCATGTACAGTGTATTGGACTATTGAGGATCTACTGATATTGTCAGTTTCCTAAGCAGAACTGAACTAGATATGGCCGTGGGTGTAGGAAGCACAGTTCATTTGTTCTGAGCAAGCTCACTGTTCTGGCCCTATAGGAAACACAGTAGAGTAGAAGAGTGCTCTTTTCTAAAAAGCAGAGTGTGTTTCTTGTAAGGCGAGCTAGTGTTTGTTTCCCAGTCCTAAATGGAGTTGAGTCACATGCAGTTTTTGGTACTATGAGCAAGAGTTGTTTTCTGGTAAGGAAAGTCACTATTGTGCTCTCATTGCCATACACAGTGCAAATAGCCCTCGCCTCTGTTCCCAGAAAGTACAGTGTATTGGACTGAAGAGGAACTACTGTTCTTGTCAGTTTCCTAAGCAGAGTTGAACTAGATATAGCCCGTGTTTGTATGATGCACAGTTCTTTTGTTGAGAGCAAGCTCACTGTTTGGAACCCATAGGAAACACAGTAGAGTAGAAGAGTGCTCTTTTCTGAATAGCAGAGTGTGTTTCTTGTAAGGCGAGCTAGCGTTTGTTTCCCAGTCCTAAATGGAGTTGAATCACATGCAGTTTCTGGTCCTATGAATAAGAGTTGTTTTCTGGTAAGAAGAGTCACTATTGCGCTCCCATTGTCATACACAGGGCAAATAGCACTGGCGTTGGTTCCCAGCATGTACAGTGTATTGGACTATTGAGGATCTACTGATATTGTCAGTTTCCTAAGCAGAACTGAACTAGATATGGCCGTGGGTGTAGGAAGCACAGTTCATTTGTTCTGAGCAAGCTCACTGTTCTGGCCCTATAGGAAACACAGTAGAGTAGAAGAGTGCTCTTTTCTCAAAAGCAGAGTGTGTTTCTTGTAAGGTGAGGTAGTGTTTGTTTCCCAGTCCTAAATGGAGTTGAGTCACATGCAGTTTTTGGTACTAAGAGCAAGAGTTGTTTTCTGGTAAGGAAAGTCACTATTGCGCTCCCATTGTCATACACAGTGCAAATAGCACACGCGTCTGTTTTCAGCATTTACAGTGTATTGGACTGAAGAGCAGCTACTGTTCTTGTCAGTTTCCTAAGCAGAGTTGAACTAGATATGGCCCGTGTGTGTAGGAAGCACAGTTCTTTTGCTCTGAGCAAGCTCACTGTTCTGGCCTTTAGGAAACACAGTAGAGTAGAAGAATGCTCTTTTCTCAAAAGCAGAGTGTGTTTCTTGTAAGGCGAGCTAGCGTTTGTTTCCCAGACCTAAATGGAGTTGAATCACATGCAGTTTCTGGTTCTACGAGCAAGAGTTGTTTTCTGGTAAGAAGAGTCACTATTGTGCTCCCATTGCCATACACAGTGCAAAGAGCACTCGTGTCTGCTTCCAGCAAGAACAGTGTGTTGCACTGAAGAGGAGCTACTGTTCTTGTCAGTTTTTTAAGCAGAGTTGAAATAGATATGGCCCGTGTGTGTAGGAAGCACAGTTCT